>NW_010109093.1:0-2515 GCF_000699245.1 Pterocles gutturalis
CGAGGGCACAGTGCTGGCTCATGGTCATGGTATGGCTTGTTTCCTTTCACAGGAAGGGAAAGACAACTGTTTGGAGTTGCAAAGTTTGTCTCTTGGGGAAAAGTGCACACTGGTGTATTTATGCCACATCTTCCATCTCACCCAAGCCCAAAGGCTCATTTAGTGAGACGGCAGAAACACCAAATTAGTTACATGTGGAAAATAAGGATAATCAATAATGTGCTATTGAGCCAGCACTGGAGTGCTGTAGGCAAGATCACAACCTAAAATATATTTATTCCTGAAAAGTGTATTTGAGCAGTTGAAAGAACTGTGGTAAAGACAGTTCTGTGGTTATTACGGTCAAGCAATCTGGTCTGCAGCTCAACTGAAGATTATCAGTTTGACTAAGCATTATGTTTTGAAAAGCTACATTGTATACCATAAGATAAAGACCCAAGAACTTTGTGACTGCTGAAGGTAATGAAAGCACAGAAGAGACTGCCAAGGACAGAAAACATAATTCTCACACTGTGGCTGAACTTACCTCCCACGTATCTAGAATATCTGTGTTGCTGGGTATAGACATGCCTTTGTCATCTGTGGGAAACAGCTCATCTCCTGCCTGTCAGTGAGAAAGAAAATGCTTGAAACCCTTTGTTAGGAAGTTAATACCAAGACAACTGAGGACCACGGTAGCTTTAACTTCTACTGCAGGAAATACTAATATTTGCCTACATCGTTCATGCAAGAATATGGCATTTTGCCAGTGACCATTCGTAGTAGGAGACACAGTTCTATCTCCAGGACTCAGCAGAGGGGTGATTCACAAAAACACATAGAGATAAACAAGTCACACCACTTGTGGAACAAAGCAGAACAAACAAGCTTGCTCTATTCCTCTATCATGCCTGTTAGGGGAGAACAATAACTGTTTTCTGAAGATTTGTTTTTTTGAAAAGTATAAGGACCTGTTTAGGTCTGAAGGACATTTAAGTCTAGGGTGAGGCACATCTGCTGAACTATATATTACGTACACACAGAGGTCTTCTGTGAGGGAGTCTCAGTTTAAATTGGTGGTCCTAGGAAAATCAGAACACCTCAGATGTATGAGAACAGAGCTAGATCCCCACATCTCCATATTGCTCTACACCTAGTGTGTTATGCAGATGTCAGAGTGTTACACCATGGCACTTTCACTCAAGGGATTTGTTCCCATAAAACTAACAATGACAGCTTTGAAAATACAATAAACAGTTGATAAGCTCAAAAGCAACAGATAGGATAGAGGTCTTAACCTGCCTGTAGCAGAAAGGAAAAGCTAAGACTAGAAATAGACTGAGACATCAGCTCTTTGAAGTACACAAAGTATGAAACTTGGAGGTCAGAAAGGCTCACCTTTTAAAATCCAAGGTCTGTGGAACTAAAGCTCCTACAGCAAAGGCCAACTCAATCTGTACTGTATTAAGGACTTAGGGATTAAAGAGAAATGGAAAATAGAAGCATTTTCTTCTTCTTTGTGATTCTGTAACATGCAGAAGAAAGAATTTCTGTCAGGCAGCAAAGCACCGCCCTCCTTCCCACAAAGTAGGAGGTTAAGTCCTTGGCAGATGAGTGTACTTTGGATTTGTACAAGACAATGCACAGCCAAAAGTGAAGCGACACAACTCATGCTTGCAGCTGGGAGGCCTGATATCAAGCGCTAGGTCTGCCTCTCTGGTATGAAAAGGGCAGAGGACACTGTGCAAGCAGCAGTCTCAGGGACAGAGATCAGCAGCCTGGCTCATGTGGCCAGAGTAAAGCTGAACGTGTGGCACTGGAGCAGTGCTGGTGCACAGACACACGGTCTTTCTGGAATGGAGCAGCAGTAGTGCTGCCAGTATTACTGTCAGTTTTGAGGAGCTCTCCCAGGAAGGAAAGCCAAGGGCATTGCCATTACTGTACCTTGAACCCAAGAGGCCAGTGCATGAGGTAGAGATCCAGGTAATCCAGTTTCAGGGCAGCAAGAGTCTTCTGGCACGCTCCCTTCACCAGAGGTTTTTTATAAAATGTGCACCATTGCTAGAGACAAAAAGCCAAGGCACACTGTGACTTCCTAGCTTAAACCTCTTGGAACCCTTCTGTCCTGTTCAGGAGAGCACCTGTTCCCTTTGGAAGGTGATGTGGAACAAGGCCATCCTAGTGTTCTTCAGATGGGGCTTGCTCTGGAAGCAGGACTGGCCTGTGATACCAAGGGCAGTATGTGCTGTGGTGGCTTATGTGATCAAACAGGGTTCTAAACAGAAAAAAACTAATCCTGTTCCATTAGTCAAGACATGGAAAAGCCACTTATTTTAACAGGCAGATCAAGAGCTCTTTTAAGTGGTGAGACAAATGCAGGATTTCTTGCTTAAGCAAGGAAAAAAACCAGCACACTTTTTGGGACCATTTGAGTTTAATCCATATTTTGAACAGTCCCATGCAAATGGAGAATGTGTAATTGTTGTGGGTTAAAGTTAACTCTGTTAACTCCGTGAGTTTCAGGATCCTCCCTCTC
>NW_010109094.1:0-2382 GCF_000699245.1 Pterocles gutturalis
CTCTCTTGAGGGGTTCTGTGCCCTGGGGGGTGTGTGGGGCCCACGCTGAGGTGACCTGTCCCCTGAGGACAGTGTGGGGCCCACGCTGAGGGGCTCACTGCCCCCCGAGGGGACCGTGGGGGTCTCCCCTGAAGGGTTCTGCCCACAGGGGGATGTTGGTGACTCAGATAAGGGGCCTGATGTGTAGGGGAGACCCTCAAAGAGGGTTGTGAGGAGCAAGCTCTGAGGGAGGTCCCTGGGAATAGAGGGGGGAATAGAGAGGGTTCCCCGGGAACAGCTGCTCTAAATGGGGTTTTAAACAACGCCAGAGGGAACAGCAGAGCCAGGGAGCCCGGCTGGCCGGCACGTTAGGAACGCAGCACCTCTCTTCTGTTGCTGGGGAGCAAATAGGGCTGTTGGTTTTCTGCTGTTATTAACTGCTATGGTTCTGTGAAGTCTGTGGAAAAGTACTCTAAATAGAATGTATTTGTGCAGTGGAAGAGCGAAAAAAACATCAACTGAAATGGGCACTGAGGAGCGGATTGTCTTTTACAACCTTTAGACTCTGAAGCGTTTATAAAACGGGTAACAATAGTTGCGGGGCTTTTGCCCCACTGAGCGTGTTGGTGATGTACTTCTCTTGGAAAGGATTCTCTCTGGAATTTCACTTACTGTTTGGTTGCAGATACGAGGGCTTCAGCAGCATCTGCTCTCAACACAAATAATGTTGAATTTCCTTGGAACTTGCTTTCAGTAGATTTCTATGTGAGGCACAGGTCTGCCAGCTTCCTCCCAACATGTTTTGAGTGTATCGCAGAGCTTTTACCAGAATGAATAGAAAACCCCAGCGTTTGCAGGAGTGTCGTGCTGTGGGAGAACTGGGCAGCCAGGAGGACAATACGGCTTTGGATCTGTGTAACAGACTCTACATCAACAGCTGTAAACATTGAGAATTGGCCAGTCGAGGCGAGGAAAAAAATTCCTCGCTCCCACTTCACTAGCTCTTCCTCTCAGCCTGATTTCCCGAGGCGAGGAGTCTTCTGTGACCTTTTCATTGGTTTTGTCCCTCTGCAAAAACTCGTAAACACTGAGTTTTGCACATGGCGGGGGTCTGGCTTTCTGCCCTTCAGTATTTCTGTTTGCTGGGAGACCTCATTGATCACAGACACCCACAACTAGCTTGGGTTGGATTTCTCAGCTGCTAGGAAGATGTTAATCTTTCTCCTGTGAAGGAGGTAGTAGCCCAGCGGTGACAACTGTCCCGTCTTTAGCTGTGGTTAGGGATAAGAGTGAAAACGGGGGGAAGCAGAGATTACAGCACGTAAGTTGTGAGAGAGAAGGAGCCGTAACCTGGCTTTTTAGCTCTGCTGATCACAGAACTGGTTCTTTTTCTATATACAGGCTATACCCGTATCAGATCTAGAATTCTCCAGAAGATAGTGGCTTTCCTTTCATAGTGTTTTCTTTATCTTGACAAACCACAGAACATTTAATAGTTTGAATTATAAATCACACTCTGGAACCTCTGTAGTTATTTTTGGGATGATAGATATCTACAGAGAGGAGAAAATGAAGGGATAGTGAGAAAAATTCAGGGTTTTGTGTAAATGTGATAAAGCTGAAATGTGTTTAGGGTGCTGAGCTTCATGTTCTTTAAGAAAACGTTTCTTTTGCCTGAGCCATCAGTTGATGCGGTTGCAAGGTCCTGTTAGGGCAGGTCCAGGACTCGGTGTGACCTCAGAGCGGGGTAAGTGCCTTGTCCAGAATTACTCACTTTTTTGGAGTTGGTTTGCTTCTCTGCAGGCATGCGTCAGGCACCTTAGATTCCTCTGTTAGTTTCTAACTTGTCTCTTTTGGTTTTGTTTTGGTTTTTTTTCTTCTTGTTAGTCGCCTGTCTTGGCTGGAGAACTCTGGAGTTGGCTTCTCCTTGGATTATCCCACCATAAGTTTACACGCCGTCTCCAGGGACCTGAGTGCCTACCCCCGGGAGCACTTGTATGTCATGGTGAATGCCAAATTCGAAGGTATGCCCAGAGCGTTGCTCAGTGTTCCCATGCAGTCCTGAGCGGCATGATCTCTTCTTCAAAAAGAGTAAATGTTGGGTTTAAAAATGATATGCGTCATTCAAGTAATAGCTTGTATTTTTGTTTTGATTTCCCTGAAAGATAGTTATTTTAGAAGTGTGGCTTTGCCCTTGTTTAGAGTCACTTCTGTACTGTTCCGCCCTCAGCGTGTGACTACGTACAGCTTTATCCGCTGAAAATTGATTCTCTGCTCTCTAATCATCGTTTTAAGCAATTTATTTCCTCTGCAGTCTCCCTGTGATTCCAGCTTAGGCATCATTTTTGCTTTATTGAATTTATGTTAATGTTGCTGCCCTCTCTGGGCTTTATGAATTCCTGC
>NW_010109094.1:2401-26499 GCF_000699245.1 Pterocles gutturalis
GCTTTCATTCATTTTCTCCCACAGCTTGCTTAAGAAAAAAAAAGACAACAGCTCATGTTACCAGCCTTAATGGATTTTGTAGATTTCCCACAGAAACAGCTTTTTGACCATTCTTGCTTTGACATAATGAAATAAAAAGCTTGTTTTCTCTATTTGTATGAGATTTTTCTATATTTTTGATGGTTTTTTTTTTCTTCTGGCAGATCTGTTAATATTTTAAGTGTGTCATAAACTGCCAGCTCAACTGAAGAGGAACAAGTGCTAAGGCTTGAACAGATCTCCTTTTCCCCCTCATGCCTACTAGTCATTGTAGTTAAAGGTTAAAAAATTGGCATTTAATTTTTCTTTAAAAAGTCTATATACTGAAAGTACTGACAAGACTCTGAGGAGGCAGAGGCAGTTTTTAGCTATTAATACTCTTCGTTATTTCCTTCTCTCGTGTTACTGATGTTCTCTGACAGTCTGTCACTACATATAATAAGAGGATGCGGACGTACACCACTTGGTTCTTCCTCATTTTCCTCTGATTGTGTTTATTTTGAAGTAAACTGATCCTACTCTGAAGAAATAACATTTTTTTCAGCTTTTAATTCATTCTGATAATGACGTTCAAAAATATGGATATCCTGTGATAATTCTTATGTGTAAATCCTTAATAGACTTTTGTTGGGATTTTTGTGTTTGTGGGTTTTGTTTTGTTTTTTAACATGTGGACTCTGGCTACAGTAAATCTCCTACAGCAAGTAGATTTGTTTACTTTTCAAGTCTATCCCTGGCCTGCGGTTTTAACTGCTGAATGGTGTTAAACCCAAACCTCTCCTCTTCTTTGGCTGCAGGAGTCTTTGTTCTTAGTTGGGGAGGGTACATTTTGTTCTTCCTCTGAAGGTTTTTGTTGTGCTCTGTGTGTGTGCGCCTTATCCTCGCCCCTTTTTTAGAAAAAGGCAGTCAGAGATTGACTTCAGTGAAAACAAAGAGCTGGACTCAGCAGAAACAAGCTGTGCCTGCGGGTGGCAGTTGGAAAAGGATTGGGTAGCTTCCTTGGACACCTCATTTTTTGGGACAGCTGGCCGGCAGCTTCTTGGCTTCTTCATATTCTTGGTGGTGCCGATTTTGTATGTGGTAAAAGCCACTCGCAGTGGAACAGCCTTAACTGGATTCCTCTTTTTCTGTAGAAGAGAATGAAACACTTTTGAAGCTGTCAGTGCAGTGTCCCCAGCCACAAAGTGATGAACCGTAGCCATCTTCTTGGTGGTTTTTATATTTATGGAAAGTCAAGGGCCACGTTGTTGCTTACTTATTCATGGACGTAATGCACAGAAGTCAGGAAGCATGGTTTTGCCCACAGTTGTCGTTGGCTCTGGGTGTACTTTCCCCCTTGGCTGTCTTGCTGGCTGGTGAGGAACAGGAGAAATGGAGTAGAGATCCTCTGTAAATGTCACGGTCCTCTGTGAGAGGCCACAGCTCACGTGGTTTTTAAAAAAGAAACATATATATCATCCTGCAAGTAGAGGGTAGTGATTGTGAATTGTGGTTTTTTGAGCAGAGTTGTTTCGAGTAACAATCAGGCAGGTTTCCTGAAGTACGTAAATACATCACGTGAACGTTTCAGAAATCTAAAATCCTCAAATTATAAATAGAGAAGTTTTCACGTGCGTTGCAAGTGTTGTCAACGTGCTGCGAGGGGTCTCATCCGTAATGTGGATGGGAGTGGGTTGGTTTGTGCCTCTCACAGGTTTTGTCCAGGTTTCTGATTCGATTACATGTGTGTTACTGAAAGAATAAACAAATATGACTTTTTTTTTTTGACAAAATAAACATGTTTCTCTTAAATCTTTCATTTCCTAAAGAAGAGGAGACAAAAGAGGCTCCCATGGCTGAAGGGGAGGAGGAGGAAGACAACGATGACGATGTTGAACCAATTGCGGAATTCAGATTTGTACCTAGCGACAAATCAGCCTGTAAGTGAAGAGGGAAATCATGTTTTAGCTTAAAATCCTGAATATATGTGGAAGACACTCCTTTAGTGTCCTTCTCCAATTATTTGATTTCTGTGTGCTGAAAAGAACAAAGCAAATTGTTTTACCTTGCTTGAAACTGGAATATTTCAAGCAGCCGCTTCTCAAGGAAGATTCCAATGCTATAAAATAGAGACTTTTAAGTATAAATACATGACACAGATAAGATTATCTGTATACATCTGCAGAGAACTTGTATGGGAAACATCTTTTGAATTACAAATTCAGCGATATTTGAGTCAGAGACAATTTCATTAGGAACATGCTAATGTCCAGATGCTACCACAGGAAAGCAGATGTATCCTGGCTATCGCAGAGCTTACAGTTGGATCCAAGTTTTAGGAATCTTATGTGTTAGATGCGGCAAGCAATCCCGTAGTGGGTAACCACAGACTGAATTGTCCAGAGTTATGCCATCAGTGAGAAATAATGGAAAAGTGCTGTTAAGAGGATAAAACCTGATTTGTTTCTTGCGTGGCTGCTGGGCTTGTTGGATGATGTTTTCAAATACGAATTGAGTGGTGGTTCTGGTAAAGGAATATTCTCAATCTCTTCGATCACTCAGTCGGGGATTTCTTGCCTGTTGTTGTGGGGTATTGGTGAAGAAACGAGGGAGGTTTGTGTTTGTTTGTGTTCCTGCAGTGGAAGCCATGTTTTCAGCCATGTGTGAGTGCCAAGCTCTGCACCCAGACCCAGACGATGAAGATTCAGACAACGATTACGAAGGGGACGAGTACGATGTTGAGGCCCATGGTTCGTAACAGTTGTTGCTTTTGAAATACCTCCAGCACTTGGATACCTGGAACTTCTCCTACAGTATCTGTCGTGAGAATGGTTTGGTCTGTTAAGTCCTTGTCACCTCCTCTAAATGTTCTTTATGCCATAGGCACAGTATAAAAACTCAGAAATCTCTAATTTAGCTGTCACAAATCACTGGAATTCAGCAAAAACATTGTTCTTATTCTGAAAAGCCCCCAGACACAAACAGCAGCCTTTCCTGTTCCCAGTGGATGTGCTCGCACAAGCTCAGTGCCCACGCTGCAGTGTGCTCAATTCACATCCCTGTGTACATTCTGTAACCGATGTAAATTTAAGCTCAGTCCGTTAATCTGAGCATAACTCAGCCGTCCTGTTCCTTCACCCCTGCTGGGTGCAGGCTCCTAAACTCAGGTCTGATAAACATCAACTTGTTTTTTGCAGAGCTAGGACAAAGTGACATCCCCACCTTTTACACGTATGAAGAAGGGTTGTCGCATTTAACTGCAGAAGGTCAGGCCACTCTGGAGCGGTTAGAAGGCATGTTAGCCCAGTCTGTCAGCAGTCAGTTCAACATGGCTGGAGTGAGAACAGAAGATTCGATAAGGGAGTACGAAGGTAAGAAATGCTTTTGTTTTACTGAAAAAAAATATGAAAGCAGGGGTTCTCCAGAATGGCTGATCCATAAACACCAGGACAGAGCAGGTCTCGTGCTGTGCGTGATACCGCACCGCAGTGTGTGCAGCAACAGTGGTTTTATTTGTGTTCAAAACCACACATTGTAAAAATGCCTGTGGTCCTGCCGTGGATTGAGGGCTGCTGTGTTACAGAATGAGGACCATTGAAGAATTCTTCATTCTTACTGGTATGATTTCCTGGAATAGTGGTGGGGTAAAGTTAATTTAGGATGAAAAAAAAATTGAATTTGTCAGTCTATGCTGGGATTAGGAAGCAATTTCCACTCTAACAAGGTAATAGTATTTTTCTTGAAAATACCCTAAATTGTAGGTTAATACTTCTCTTTACAGAGTTCAGTGTGAATTAGGAATCATTGAAATACACTGGAACACATTTTTTAAAAAAATCTTGCTTTTCTGACAGACTTTGTTTCTTAATGCTACTAATTTTTCAAACATGTATTTAAGGAGTAAGGGTTTCTTTTTGTCAGAAAAACCCCAATCTCTCAAATTTTGCCTTTTCTACATGCTGTTTTCACTGGAGCAGTATATTACCTGGGAGAAGAACAGGGAAGTAGTTTAGTAACATTGCTTCTTTTTTTTGATATAAAGCTCAGTGTTCTAGTGTGGCCTGACTTTTGAAAGATGAAAAATGATGGAGCTGTTGTGGATTTCTAGCTATCAGCTTGCCTAAAATAGCCAACAGAATAATAACTGATCTGTTCTGATCCACATGGATGATTTTTTTAATCTGTGTTTGCTTTGTCCGTTGTTTACAGGTTCTTTTTGTTCCACAACTTTGCATACATTTATATAATGTAAAGATAACCTTAGGGTGATTTACTTGTGTTTTAGCAGTGCCCGTCTTTTGAAAATTTTGTCAGGTTTCTGAATTCAAAAATTTTGAAAATGAAAATAAATTGAACAGCAAGTATGTCACATGTCTCAAAGCCATCTTCATCAGTTTTATTTGCCTTCCTAATCTTATTTGTTACAGTACTGCTTCTTGGTTTGCTACAATTAATATCTGCAGGGCTGCTCAGTTTCAGAATTCTGTTATTTTTTGACATTGTAGCATAGAGCAATTGTTCCTTTTTTCACTTTTATGATGGCCGAGAGCAGTTTCAGAGCAGGATTCAGCTGCTTTATGTTAGAACATAATTAAAGCTCATAATTTGTTACACTAAAACTTCACTTAAAAAATGAAATAGTTGAAATCCGGTATTTAAGTCTTTCAATAAGGTAGGATGAGACAAGGTTGTAGGAAGCAGTGACGTCTTTTAAGTGACCGACTGATGGAGCTGGAACAAAACCACCAACGTGTGAGCACCTCAGTTTCCTTCTGCCGCTTTCAGAAGTTCAGCAAAGGAGTTTTCTGCTCTGGCCATCTCTTGTCAACAGAGGGCACTCGCTTTCTTTCCTGTGATAACATCATCCTATTTGGTTTTTTTCAGATGGGATGGAGGTGGACATAGCACCAGTAGTTGCGGGGCAGTTTGAAGACGCAGAGGTTGATCACTGAGAAGGACGCACGCTGCTGTAAGTTCCTCTGTCTTCCAACACCAGTGCTTTTCAGTAATTTGTGTAATGCACGTGATTCCAGATCTCCTACAGGAAGTATCTTGTGATATCAGGATGATGGTGATGTAGAGAAAGAAAAGGTAGCTGTAGTTATCACGAGTATGGAAAGATGTTTGATAATTTGTCCAAAAAAAAAAATCACACTGCATAGATGTGCCTGTCTGGCATGTTTGGTAAATTCAGAATTGTCTGATCTCAAAGGCTCTTAGATCCTGATCTATGAACGCTGGAACCACTCCTGGGAAGTTACTGTCATAGATTCATAGAATCATTAAGGTTGGAAAAGACCTTAAGGATCATCAAGTCCAACCCAACCCCACCCAACCCACTAACCCATGTCCCCAAGCACCACATCCACATGTTTCTTGACCCCCTCCGGGGATGGTGACTCCACCACTTCCCTGGGCAGCCTGTTCCAATGCCTGAGCACTCTTTCAGTGAAGAATTTTTTTCTAATATCCAGCCTTACACCCTTAGTGTGCAAGATTTCCCAGGCCTTTCAAGGGGGCAGAACACCTCACAGTGCTGCAAGTCCATCTCTTCATAAGTGGAGCAGGAACAATTCCCGGTAAAGTTCCCGAGCAATTGGGATGGGATCGTTGCAAGAAGTGCACAACTTAGGGACAACACCGTGCTTAGGTGGTTGTGCCAGCGTGCCCTCTTGCCCACCATCACCTGTACTGCTTTTCTCCCGTCAGTGGCAGTACAAGATGTGCTGGTGTTTCCTCACCATTGCTGGGTGGGAGAGGAAGAGCAGCTTATTCTGGGACTGTGGTTGCGGAGACGCACGGGCACAACGGGGTTGTGGTTCCACCCCTGCTTGAGCAGTGCTCGCTAGTGCACAGTTTGCACGTGCTGCTCTGCGTTATCCCAGTTTTTCTTCCTCACTGTGAGACGCTGCCAGCTCTGAGCACAGAACTATTCCACCAGAAATGCTGGAGAAAAAAACAGTTGTGGGACAGACAGCCAAAAGCTTGGGGGAGAAAAAAGGAAAGGGGTAGAGCAGGCAAGGGCCACAAATAGAAAGATATCACACTGGAAAAAATCAGTGGAAATGGGTGAGGAGTAGTTGGTTGGGGATTATAGTGTTGCTGAGAAAGAGGCTGCTGTCCCTGAGGAAAGCTGTTGCAGAGGGGTGATGCGCAGCTGCTTTCTTCCTCTGTTGCTTTTATTTTTTGTTGCTCTTAATGCTGCTGCAGTTCTGAAAGTCTGAGTAGCCCTGTGTTAGACCTGTGTTCACTTACTGATCTTAACCACTGCCGCCGGTACTGAATTAGTATTTCTTGTTTGGAGTTAGAGCTCAAACTTTCCTTCAGTTGCACTTCCTACGCTGGGAAAGACTTTGCAGTACAGAGAGGAGTTCTTCCAAAAAAGGTCAAGATACTGGTTGCCCTGCCACTGGACGGTTATGTTATTTGGTAAAGGACACATTTTAAAATTAAGGAAAACTCTTCAGCTGTAGATGAAGTGCCTCTTAGTGAGTGGCTTGGCTCTGATGACTCCATCTCCAAGATTATTTTAGTCCATGGTTAATAAAAAAAAAAAGTGTTGTTGCAAATTCATATTAGAATGCTCATTGTCCTGGTTTAAACTTGAGCAGGATTAGGGAGAGCTAGTGGCCGGTAGCAGATCTCTATGGAGCCTGGAAATGCTGGTGGAAGTGGTGTTGACTGATGCTCCAGCGAAGTGCAAAATACACCCTGTAAGAAGTAGTTTTGGTCAGCAGAATTCTCTTTGCTGCTTACTACATGCCTTCCATGGTGTGGCAGGTGGCTGTGGGAGATGTATGCTGTGAGAGGTGACAGGACAGGGAGTCCTTCTGTCCTTCCGCTTGTGCAGATCAGCTGAGGAGCTGATCCCTGTCAGGGCAGATCCAGTGACCCGTCTGTGCAGCGTCAAGCATTGCAATGATGTTGCTCCAGGTAGCAGTTTAGGAGCTCTGCGTGGAGCAGCGCAGCCCTTTCAACTTTCTGAACTGTAAAAACAACCTACAGGAACATCCTGTTGGTGATCCTTTAGAGAGCAACGTGCTGCCCTGCCTCTAAAGCTGTGCCCCTGTGGGACCCTCATGTGGCATGTTTCTGCTTGTTACTCAAATGAGATGTGACACTCGCCTGCTGAAGCTCCTGGAGGACTTGCTGACAGTCCATGTGGGACATTTCCACTGGTCTTGTAATAAGCGGTGCTTTGTCTGTCACATCACGAGGTTACAGGAATTGTTCTGAAGCAACTGGTCTGTGTGTGTGGCAGTGCAGTGGGGTCTTCCAGGGCGGAGTGTCAGTGCATGCTGTCCTTAGCTGACCCGAGTTCAGAGCTGCTCTGAGAGTCAAACTCAGCCCTTCTGAAAATTAGCGAGTTTGCAGTAAAGCGCTGTCCTCTGTGCCTGCAAACAACGGATAGCTACTGCTTTGTGAAGATGAATAATCTTTTGTTTTAATGCCAATTATATAAACTTGGTGTCTTGTATCTTTCAGATTCCTCTTGTGGCGCTTCCAGAATAAGCTGTAAAACCGAAGGCATTGCAGTGACTATCGGGAGTTAACATTTCTTTTAATGACCCAAGCTTAGACGTCTAGGTCTATCAATGCTTTTATAGATGTTTAAACAGGGTTTGACATTTGTGACCACTATGGGGTTATTTAGAAAAGACAAAACAAATAAAAAACAATAAAACCTCTTGCATCTAACACTTGAATGAGGCTAATCAGGGGTCATGTCAAAGAAGCCTTTGTAGGAATTCTAGGACTTCAGAAATGAAACTGTAAGTAGAAGAGAATTTTAGATTGTCCTAGAATTTTCCATATTTTTATACCTGTTCATTGAGTGGGTGGAGTAGAATGGAAATAAAAATGTTACAAAATTTGACTAAAAGGAAATAGGGTTGGCCAAGGATTAAAAGCAAAGCTAAATTTAATGGCCCTCAAGTAACTGGCTTTATGAGTTCAGTCCTATCCCTTTCATTTCCCTGACAGGAGAGTTTGGGTGGTAGAGGAGATGGAATAAAGTCTGTAAAGTCCTGAAAAAGAGAACTGTTTTGTGTCTTTGTATTAAATGTTAACAACATTGTTAAATAAACTAAGATTTTTGTATCTCACAACCAACTCTGTGTTGCAGTTCTCAGTCCTTCAGCAAGTGGCTGGCAACTCTGAGCTGACAGCTGAGTTTTAGCACTCTTCTGTAACAAAAAGTCTAGTGAAACCATTTTCATTATTTACCGAGATGTGAGAATAAAAGGGCAGAACATTTGCAGACTGTGCCTGTAAGACAGAATTAGTCTGACACATCGCAAACTTAGGAACCCAGCTTTACATTGCCAAGAGCTTAGTCCTGCTGGAGCATTTACTGTTCCATCTCTCTGCTTGGTGGTGTTTTTGCCATGGGGCAACGTCAGCAAATTCAAGGTTTTTTTTTCCCCTGGTATTCAAATGAAAGTCTGATACTAAACTTTTTCCCTTTTAATTTGATTTGAAGTTGACTTGTGATTTTTTTTTTTCCAATATTTTTATGCTGGTATATGAAACCAGCCTTACGCTCTTGGAATTATAAGAGTGGTCCTACCCTGCTTAGCATGTTGGGATGTGGTTTGGTTTCAAGGTGTCTGAAAATTCTCACCACACTTTGTTGAATATTCATTAGGAATCCCAGTCAAATTAGTTATCACAGAATGGTTTGGGCTGGAAGGGACCTTAGAGATAGAGTTCCCCGCCATGGGCAGGGACACCTCCCACTAGCCCAGGTTGCTCAAAGCCTCCATCCAACCTTGATGATTTAACAGTGTTGTGAATTATTGACATTGCTGAATAAATCAGGTATTTAGCATGTTAATGCCACAAGACATTCTACAGGCATGTCTTTAGGATCCCTTTACATACATACGTATGTATATTATGTATATTTATGTAAATGTATGCATGGTTTTGTTAGGGATACAGTGTAACAAAGGAGGGTAGAGAGTGATGCTTTAATTTTTGCACTGGGATTTGGAGAATCCATGGTGAGATTTTGGGACCCTACCAGCACCATAGTTTAGGAAAGAAGGCTCATACAATTCTAAATCAACATTCATCGTTACAACAGACTTGGGGTTGGTTTTGGGGGGGGTTTTTTGTGTGAATCTTAGCTGTTGGAGTGTGGTCTTTCTATAGTTTTTCATATTAAACTTAAACTTTACATATCCTGGCAGATGGGCGCAGTTAACCTACAGGGCAGCTGCACTATACGCAGCTCCTCAGTACTTCCGCGCCATGTCCAAGTAGTAGGAAACTCCACAGAGGAGAATTTGTTTTGTACTAACACGGAGCTCCAGGAGCAGACATCTTCTAGTGCCTCCACAGGGGAGAATTTGTTTTGTACTAACGCGGAGCTCCAGGAGCAGACATCTTCTAGTGCCCCCAGTCAAAGCAATGGTGCGAGATTAATTTCAGTGAGGTGGAAACAAACCTGGATGAGTCCTGAAGGTGGCATTGAGAAGTGTCTTGTGTGGATTGACATGCTTTATTTTCAAGAAAACTTTGCATTTAAGCTATGTGTAAGTGTTCTGGGAACACTTATACTTCATAAGCATTCTTTACTTTGAATGTAAAATAAGAATTTTTGTCTGTACCACCAAATATAGTTCAATTCCTCAGTTCCTAACTTATTTTTCATTCTTTCTGCTACTTTTTGGTTTTTAGCTTTTGTTTTTGCCTTAGTCTAGTCAATTTAAGGCTTGTCTGTTTCTTAGTGGTTTTGATTTTTATTTTATATTCTACTTCTAGTGGCTTATAAATAGAGCAACTACTTGTTAATCACCCAGGTTATGCCAAAATAAACAATGCAGTCATTGTCAGATCTGACCTCTTTGCTTTATGGACTTTGCTTTTGCAGGCTGTCGAAAATGACGTGGAAGTAGGGCCTCCTTTAATCTAACAAACCTTGGCTGCCTGCAGGTTTGTATCTCTGCCTTCTCCCTGGCCACCTGTTTTTATGCTCTTTGAGGTTTTTGAGACCTCTGTCCTGTGGGCCTCATGGGCTCAAAGGAGACATGCAAATCAGCTTATTACATAATGCTCAAGAAAGAGGCTAAAAACTAGACTTCAGTACACCAGTAAAGGCAAAGCCCCAGAGAGGGGAAAAAAAAAAAAATTAAGGTGTGGATCACTTCAAAAATTGGTATTAGGGATAAAAAGCAGTAAAGCAAGAAGGTGACAGGTAGCAGCCTCCCAAAGCATCTGCTCAGAAGCAGTTCGTGGTATAGAAGTTTGTTTTTCAGAGGTCTCATGCATCAGCTCCCAAAGCATCTGCTCAGAAGCAGTACGTGGTATAAAAGTTTGTTTTTCAGAGGTCTCATGCATCAGGTTTCTGTTCTAGCAGCCCTCCGTGTCTGAGTTATAAATAAGCAGATGAATGTAAACAAAGCTAAAGGATTGCATCTTACCAGGCTCCCAGGGTGGTGGTGTGTAGTCCTTGCCCTGAAGAGTTTTACCAAAAGTATGCTTGCGTTAGTAGGTCTACTCGCACTAGTATCAAAGAGCTGCTGAATGATAACCCAGCAGTTCCGATTCTCTTCAGTGGATTAGCAGGCTCCTTTTTTATTATTTTAATGACTGAATACAGGGTCGTAGATAAGACTCTTTTCTATGAAAAGCACGTTTAAACAGTTGATGTCATTTTGGAATATAATCTTAAATGTACTTTGGAAAATTAAAACAAGAAAATGTTTTATTGCAACAAGTAAGAAATTACATTAAAATATTTACTTCCCGAACTCTTGCAAATAAAGATAGCTGACAACAGTAGCTGCTTCAGACTTGGTTCATGATTTTACTGTGTAAAAAAAAAAACCAAAACCCAACCCCTATGTGATTCCCTCCCTTTCTCTTAGAAGATGGTCTGCAAGGTGATTTGGGTAATGAGTCAGGGGGCCTACTACTGGGATCCTTGCAGAACTTGTTAACCATCTCTGCTTTCAAACCTAGTAACTCTAAAGTGAAAAACTGAATTTAGTCTTAAATTTGAAAATATATAAAAATTAAGATGTATCCAGAAGAAGAAACCTCATTCTAGAAACAGGTTCCAGTCTTATGAACTTCCATCAGTGGTGTTCTCCTCAGCTGAGGTTACAAAGCGTGCGTTTGTGCCAGCTTGGGTATGTAGCTTTCCTGTGGTTTTAGCTCTTTTATTTATTCTATTATATTACAAATTCATTTATTTCAAGAAAAATATCTGATAAGAGTTACATAAAATCAAGGACTAATCAAGTTCCACATGATTCTTCCCTAATACTGTGTGTAGCAATATTTTTTTGCTGAAAATGCCCTTTTGTGTGTGTCTGCAGAATTTTACTGGTACTTTATTACCACTCTTCCCAACTAAGATAAACATTCAACAGACTATAGCGGGACAGGATGGGGCAGCGCCTTCCCGAAAGGAAGCGAGGGTTTACTTACCTGCACTCAGGTATTACTAAAACAACGCTGGTCCTACAGACTTTTAATTTTGGTGTAGGGTACCTCTAGAACAGCGCTGTGGAGGCTCTTCTAGGGAGCAGTGTAGCCTTTCTTCCTCTCAGAGGTACATAAATTGCAAGTAGGAATGTGATGAGGTCACTACAGGAATGAAATCTTCAGCTCCTTTTTTGCAGGTGCCTTCTATGGGAAGAAATCCAATAAAATCTCCCCTGGAAAGGACTGGGTATTTCTCTAAAATTAGTTTTGCATGTTGTTGTAATAAAGGTCAGCCAATGGCACTTACGGTTAAAGTGACAAAGTTTCAGTGTTTTAACAGTCCTTCACATTCATATGGCTTAACTGAAAATGGGGGCAGATATTCTCAAAATCCCAATATGCTATTACAAAATAAGTATTTGAATACAAAGTTGTAAGTCAAATACTTCAAACATGAAATCTGAAAATACAACTGCAAGGTGGCGTGGAAGTCAATGTCAAGAGTTTTCTGAAAGCTTCTTGTCTGCAGGTGTTGAAAGTATTTTTCAGTGTAGTACCAGTCGATTTCAGGATTTGATGTCTCAGTATATCCGAGGAAGGATTTCATCCCATATAAAAGCCACAAGTATTGTACCTGAAAAGAGAAATTACAGAAAAGACCTTTATTGAAATGTATTTGAGAAGGATACAGTATTGGTATTGAAAAGAAAGATTATGGTCAAGTACTTGCATGTCTAACATGCAATACAGCAGGGACTGCAGGAAATGGAATTTTCTGTCCAAAAGGCTAGATGCAGTCATCACTTCTTGCAAACACAATCTTTTCCACAAAGAAAGCTTTAACAGACCGTGCATGTGACCCTTATGAGTTGATAATGTAATTCTTCTTCGGATATTTCATGTTTTAATTCTGATCAGTTGGAAAGGATCCATATGGATCACTGAATCCAAAGGGCACCTATAGTTTAAGACCTTTTTGGTTTTTTTCTCCTGGAAAAAATCAGTATATTCTGTTTCAGAAATGAAGAGGATTCTGGTTGACAGTGTTCCTCACCCATAGCTTGTATTCTGTAAGACTTTGTAGATCACAAAAATGTTTATTGGAAGAGATTATCTCTAGTCCAGTCTCCCACTCAGAGCAGGACTATTGCCTGCACTAGACAGCTCAGTGTGGCTTTGTCTAGCTGAGTCCCGAAAACCTCAATGGATGGAGACTGTGGCACTTCTCCAGGTAACATGTTTCAGTGTTGCTGCACCTCTGAAGGTCTTTCTGGAGTCCAATCTGAACCTCTCACTCCACAACTTCTCACCTTGCTGTTACATTGTCTGCCAATGAGAACCCTTAAGCTCTGCCATCCTTGTAACTACTTTTCAAATAACAGTTGACTGCTGTTAAAACACCCTTTCACCCCATTTTTGTCAGCCTAAACAAGTCCAGTTCCCTCAGCCTCCCCTCACAGATCAGGTGCTCCAGGCCCTTCACCATCTTGGTAGTCCTCCACTGACTGGACCCCCTGTTTTCTCCACATTACTCTTGAACTGAGGGACTCCACACCAGACATGTTCCAGATGTCACCTCACAAGCACTGAGTAGAGGGAGACGATAATGTCCTGTGATGTGCTGACCCCAATTTTCAAAGCCATGTGGTTTGTCTTGCTTGCAGAGAAAACAAACAGTTGTGAACAAACTTACATTCAGGTCACTGTTGAACATACTGAGGAATATCAACTCCAGTGCTGACACCAGCATACTCTGCGTGTTATTGGCCATCAGCCAGATTGATTATTTTATTTTGAGGTCAGTGGTTTGGCCAATTTTTATTCTATGAAACAGTCTTCTTGTGTGACCCCTCCTTCTTTACTTTGAACCAAGAGTGCTGTGGGAGGTGTAAAACTTTACTAAAGTGAAGATATACTACATACGCTGCGCCCCACTCATTTACATAGACATTTATTTCATCAAGGAAGGCAATCAAGCTGGCTGAGCATGGATTGCCCTCGCTAAATCAGTGCTGACTGTTCCTGACTGATTATGTTTGGTTTTTACATGGTTGGAAATGGATTCCAAGACTAGATACTCCACCATCATCCCAGTAACTGAGGTGAGATCAACTAGCATACGGTTCCCTGGTTTCTCTTCCTCCTCTTTAAAAGCAGACATCATATTAGCACATTTCCAATTGTCAGGAAGCTCCTCCAACTGCTGTTACTTCTCATAAGTGATGGACAACAGTAACACCTTCTGACTCTACCTGCATTTTTAGGTGAATTGCAGTAGAGCTAATGGTTTTGCATTCATTGAGCTTCTCTATTTTGTTCCTACCCTGTTGCTCCCTCACTATTTATTGCCTCCTTTCCAAAACCTTACTGTTTTATACAGAGGTTTGGGAGCAAATTTTGCTTGGGAAGACTGATGGGGAAAAAAAAAAAAAGACATGGAGTACCTCAGCCTTTCCTATGTCATCCATCACTAGGTTATTTCCCCCATCTGCCAGTCGGCCTGCATTTTCTTTGAACTTTTTTTGTGATTATTATATTTGCAAGTCTGTATGTATGTTCCTAGTCTTAGTTCTAGCTGAGCTTTGTTATTCCTGATTTTGTTCCCGAGTGCCTGTGCAGAGCTTTTATACTCTTCTGCTGCCTATCCCCATTTCTACTTCTTACATGCTCTCCTTTGTTCAAAGGCAAGTTCCTTGTCTAGCCTGCAAGGGGAGATTTTTTGTCAAACTTCCCAGTCTAACTACACAACCGATTGTTTCTGCACATCTAAGTGTGCTGCTGAACTCTCGGTAAGCTTTTTTTGAAAAATCACCTTTCCATGGGATGCTCTTGCCATTTGCAGCAGCTTCCGAGGGCATTACTACCATTACTAATATTACCTAAATAAGCAGAATTCTGTTTGAATAGCAGAGTCCAAACAACTCTGCTATTTACCTTCCCAGTCTTCCTCTGGACCCTGAACTCTTGTGAGGCCTGCAACCCAAGTGGCCACAGTTCTTCCCTGTTTGTGAGCAGGTCAAGTGCAGGTTTACCACTCACTGACCCTTTAGTATTTGAATTAGACTGGATTACTGACAGTTCTCTAGGAACTTCTTGGATTGCATTCACTCACCGCACAAGAGTTTTGCTCTGTCAGATGATGTCTGCTTGGTTGAAAACCCCAAGTTAGTTGTTGAAACCCTCCTCTGCTTCCAAGTCCCTGAGGTGCTCATCACTTCACTGTACATGGACTTGCAATTCTTGTTTCTTTGCTAAGCTCCATGTTTAAGTGTGGAAACCTCTGAATACTCTCTCCCCTGGGCAGAAAGCTCAAACTTTCACCTGTAGTCTTCTCCCTTGCTTACCTCCATTTATGTTTACTGTTAAGCAACTTTTGTGGTGTTTATTTTCTATCCTGATGGTGAAAAAAACATTTTCTTCTAAGGAATAGTATTAATCTTCTTGGTAAAACTGATCTAAAGAAGTGGGCCTTGATTCTTTTTTTATAGTCTTAGAAACCTAGCACGATGCTAAGCTGGCATTTGTCAGAAAAGAGCATCCCATTTTATTGCTGTCATGTCCAGTATCTTGTCACCAACTCTGCCATCTCCCTGCTACTGAGAAAGCAGCATGAGCCTGGTCCCCATCATTACTAATGGTATAATCACGCCTGGACAACTAACATGAATTCCTTTGGCAGCAAAACAGAAACTATCTTTGTTCCACTACTACTTACTGCTTCTATGTTCACAGTGCAGAATTTAGGCCTGCCTGTGCTAAGCCATAAACGCTTGCAGACATCTATATTTACTGCAGGAATTAGCTGGTTTAATGCTACTGGAGAATCACCTTCACCAAAATGTCAGTGAAGCCATTTTGGAAAGTGAGTTCCTAACTACAGTTCCAAGGTTATATTAATGAAAGACCATAAACCACCAGCAGATTTGTTTATCCTAAAAGCAAACTTCCACTTTCTCCTCCTCTTGTGAAGGTGATAATCAATCTTCCTCTTATTCTAAGTGTCCTTTCTAAGAAAATTGTTCTAAAGTTGATGGTTAAGAACTTGTTTACGGATAGATCAGGATATCTGTAACCTGAATGGTCTCACTCTCCTTGGCCTCATGGGTATTTGCTATGCCCATAAATGAGATCATATTGCACTTTGCACAGGCAATTTGAAGTTTCATGGTATGAAGTTCCATGGTCCATGGTTCTGCATATGGTAATTACAGCAAATCACAGAAAACCTAACAGACTCCTAAAAGAATTCCCCAAAACAAGAAAAAAGTAATTTAACCATCTAAGATGCTGATGCTGGGAAACATGAGACATCAAATTAGCAAATCACGATGACTCTGCCAGTTTCTAGGAAGTCTGAATCAGTATTTCTGCTGACACATGGATTCTGAAAGTAATTTTTACAACTAAATTTAAAACATCCCTTCCCTCATCATCTATGTTTATGATTCTGATTAGAGGTTCTTTTCACAAGAATTTTATTATCATCATAACAGGTCAAGTTATGATGTTCCTAGATGTCTCATTTGGTCCAATTCTGGAAGAAAAAATTCTATTCCTATTATTTTTTTATTTTCAGAAAATGTCAAATTTCATTTCATGTTAGATTTGTAGATCTGTGTGCCTGTATAAATCCATTCCACCTCAGATATCTTACATTTGTTCACAACTTTTGGTTTATAAGGTAAGGTCTGTATGTGTCCATGAAACTCCCTTGTTTTGTAATGAGATATTTATATAGACTACTCAGCCCTGCAGGTGATCGCAGACCTGAAATCTGTAACAAAATGTTTGGCACAGTAGTGACACTGCACAGAAAGTGATATGTCCTGAGTACTCACATCTTTTACAACTGCTTGGTCTGGAGTTCCTTTCCCTCAGAAATCAGGAGACAGCATTTAAGACATTCTGTATGTATTTTCTATATGTTAACTAATGATAAACTGCTGTTTATGAATTTTCATAGAAATGTAACAGCACTCCCTAATCACATTCTAAATTCTTCAAGTCATGGTTCCGTTTGAGTTAACATCTGCTGATTTTCTTACTCAAATCAAAATCATCTGAAGGTTTTCTGCAAAGCAGTTCTGCAGGATACATCTGGCTAAGTAAGCAGAACATGGTGTTTCAGAACGCCTCCTGTTTCTTTAGATCACTTGTCAAAATATTAAATCCCAAGTACTTACAACCTGAAAAATCTCAAAATGGTTATCAGGTTGAAATCAGTTGATATACCAGAAGCTAAACTTGTATTCTGAGAAATATCGATGATATTTCATCAGCAGGATGAGCTGATGATACTCA
The DNA here is from genome assembly GCF_000699245.1 of Pterocles gutturalis. Classification (NCBI taxonomy): domain Eukaryota; kingdom Metazoa; phylum Chordata; class Aves; order Pterocliformes; family Pteroclidae; genus Pterocles; species Pterocles gutturalis. The sequence continues at coordinate 19,157 of NW_010109094.1, forward strand.
TCAGCTTTGTCCAAGACATTTCATTAGCTGCTAACTGGAACAGTGCATGCACTTTTATCAAACTTACTCCATTGTTCAGTTATCCTCTTTGGATATCTAATTAAACAAGATTGTATTAAAGTGAATTTTAGTTAGACTGAAAATTCTGTCTCCATTTTTGACTGACTGAGAGTCAATGCAAGTAGAACTTGCACAGACATGAACTCAAATAAGAAAAATAAGTTATTTGTTAAAACTGGAGCCCTTTGAGATGTTCCCTGTGTATGTTTCACATCCTGTTGTACCTTCATTGCTGTTGTACCTGCTAATAGGATTAACAGTCATGAAAGAATTTGGGATTAGCAGACTGCTTATTTATATACTCTCTAAGAAGAAAGCTCAAGATTTGTAGGGACTAATGGTAAACAATCAGCAGCATGAAGTATTACATGAAGCATTTTCATCTGCACACAACTAGAAGTTAAAATCAATAGCTTCCAAATTAAAACAATAATTAAATTTAGAAAAAATCCAGTTACTAATATTCCTTATTCTTAAACTAAGAACAGGTTGTTTCCAACAGTGATGGGGGGAAAAAAACACAGAATGAGAACTGCAAAATTTAGATGCTATGGAGATTTTTAAAAAATTATATTATAATGGTAATAATTGAGAAAGCATATTTTAAGCAGTTGTCCTAAAACCTGTGGGTTGTTTATTTTTTTTTTAATGAATCATCCCCATACTTTTCCAGATGCTTGATTCACAAAACTGAGTGTTACAGGTACTCTGCATAGAGCATTAAACAAGTTTAAAATACACAGCCTATATCCGCAGAACAAAACCATCATTCTGAATGACTTCTACGCATAAATTACAATTGAATATTTTCTGGATTTTATTTAAAGCAGAAAATGAGCAGACTATCAAATAAGGAATGCCCACTTCCTGATTTTTGAACCATGTACTAAATAACATTTCCTCAAATACATGAAGTATTAAGAACTTACCTAAGGATGGTGCTATCCAATATACTAGTGAGTAACTCAAAAATTTGTCATAGAAACAATTTGCATGTAATGAAAAAGCCAATGCTGGGTTAAATATTGCTCCTGTGAGATTTCCACCTGCAATAAAATGTAAACAATATGAAATTATATTTTTAAATGTTTATTTTAAATTAATATTGAACTGCACATACACAATACCACAAGAATTGCACACTCTGCAATAAAATGCATTAGCAGAAGCCATTTGAATAGATGAACTCTTCTGAAGTTATTTACCAGATGATACATGTTTAACTGCTTACCAAAATGTTTTAAAATATCCAAAGCATAGGCTATAACTTCCTTTATCTCTTTCTAGCAAATACTGTTTGAAGAGATGGGTTTGGCTAATGCTGAATGTTTCTACTGATAAAACTGTAAACTGCTTTGCTAATAGTCTGTATCACGCTTTCAGAAGAGACAAAAATTACACAAGTATTAGTAGACAAATACTGAGCTTTCTTTACATCCCTGTGTAGCACGTAACACATATGCAAGATAATGCAGAAAACTGTCAAGAGCTGTTCTTGATAAAGTGACCTCTATATTTTCTTAATAAAACACTAATATTATAATATCAATTTCTAGAACACTAAGATTATCATATGAAAAGTATTCTGAATCATTCTATATGTTACTTGGAGAAAATAAAAGCAAACCCTACTCCCTTCTCTTGAAAAAGGAAGCTTAAAGAAGCCAAGCATCTTTCCTTGCCTCTGACTTTAGATGTAAATGAAGTTGCCTAAGCATTCTCTAAATGAGATCTAAACATATTACATTGTGGAGACTAAACTGTAATTACACTGCAGATGAACCTGGAGGTAAGTAGTTTTAATTCTGACATATGTTGCTCCTCTCCTTGCAATTGTACAGAAAAAAAAAACACATTATGCATAGCAAAATTTTCTGTATTTCTGTATTATTAGTTACTAACCACTCCAAATCTATTTTATCTATTAATCAGTTCCCATAAAATATTATATAATTGTGTCTATTTATTTTCTTAAAGCTTCTTATTGCTTTTTCCCAAATAAGTTATCATGAGCTTTGAACTTACCCTTTGTACAAATGCCATGCTGCTGTAATCCTCATTTGTTATGAGCACACAATCATTTACCAAAAGTTTTAGTGAGGTCTTTGTCAGTCTCCTCTTCTGTATTTCTCTCTATAGACTCATTATTTCTTTTACTGTTATTCCAGTTTGGGAAGGTTTTAATCTTTCTTGACCTACTCAGTTTACTCTGCTTTTACACTTGTTCTCAACAGCAACTCAGATTTACTGTGCAGTCTGTTATTCTGCACGCTGACACATTAACAACTTCCACTGTTGCCAGGAAGGACATCTACAATAATTTACTTTCCTTTAATGTGTTTATAAATTCACTGCTTCTGCTTTTATATCCACAAACACACAACTTCACTCTCAGGAGGCAGTTGCTGTTTCTGAACATTAAACATTTAGACAGTTTTAACTGCTGTATTTCTTCAATATTCATTACTAATAACTAGTGGAATATTGACCTTAGGCCAGGGCCACTTCTTAAACATCTCAGTCTGGGTACCAGAAAAGATAAATGATTTTATAGCAAAAAAGTGTAATATGTCTGCTGTGGTACATAAAAACTTAAAAAGGTGAAGTAACGTGTGCTCCACAGAATGTGTGAGAAAGTAATTTTAACTTTTGAAATTACTAAAGGCAAAAACAAATTTAGGAAGAAACTCAGAATTAAAAATATATATGTCACTTTTACCTTTATATGTTAGGCTCAGAAGAATCTGACCAATTTCATACAATGCTGACTTCATTGTAATATTGCCTGTAAATGAAAAAGCCCTCAAGAGGCTTATTTTCTTCTTCCCTAATTAAATATTTTCCCAAAGGAAATAGCCAAAAATATTCTTTATTAACATGTGTACGGTCTGCATCCTTAGCTTCTGAATAATTCCCTTAATGTTCAAAGGCATAATGATCTCTTTTTCCTTCTAGTCAGTAGAAGAAACAGTGAACACAGTATTGGAGGTTTTGTGTACAGTATGCACTGTTATAAAAAAGTGGTCTGTGCAAGTCTATATGTAAAAAAAAAAAAATCCAGATATTTTTAACTATGGAAAAATAGAAGAAAAACTAAAGGAACAGCTTGTAATTTTGTAAAATACTTTTATATAATCTGGTGTTATTTGTTGCAGTAAGTTGCCTGGCATACCCAAGTACTTTTTATGGGGTACGCACAACAGTGACCTATCAGCATTTATTTTTTCCAACAACTTCACTTAAGTCAATTGTATAAATACAATTCAATGTTTTTGAGCTCTGTATGTCTATCAATACTTTTAGACCTGTGCAAGCCATAGGGATATGGCTATCCTTCAAAATTTTACCCAAACCAAATTGGAATAAGAGATGTTCCTTCTTGCAGTCCCTTTCTGGACAGTGATCATTCCTCTCAAAGGATACAGCTTTCAAACTCTTAGTAGAACATAATTAATGGAATGAAATATGATATACTATGTACAAGATGTATTTTCTAACATGTTTGGTTCATTCATAACAGTGGAAAACCCAGCTCCTGAAGGCACAGTTCATTTGTTTTTTAAAATCAGAGTGTAAAAATAAATCATTAGCATCAATTTTATTTTGTAAATTTAATGCACTTTCTGAGTTCCTAGCTACAACACTGTACCTGTCAAATTAAAGTCTGAAAAAAACATTATTCATAAAATATTCTAAACTATTTGATATTTTTGTAGGAAAAGGAAGAATGTTATCAGTTTGCCTAAATTAGCATTGCTTTGCCTAAATCTGTGCTGGCTCCCTAGCCCTTTGGTGCTGGTTGAGCAGCAAAGATCCATTCCTCTTAAAGAAGCACTCAAGAACCTTATAAACAGTTAACAAAGAGGTGCAGAAGATTTCCTGAGCACGATGCAGCACATCTAAGTTAAGCATCTGCCTGGTCTTTAAAGCCTGTAGAGAACTTGGCCTGCTGGAGGCCACTAGCCATAACAACTAATATGTAAGTCACTCATCCTACTGCAGGTACGAAGCCCCATTTCTCAAACTGGAGGTGGAAAAGATGGGCTATGATGCCATGAGACCCAACGGATATACTGTGGGTCATATGTATGCACCAGACACAGGTCGTGGCCACCTACCAGGCTCTTACCTATTGCCTCAGCTACTTGGCATGCTGGCAGGAGGCTGTGTGGAGGGGCTGTGGGTAGGGGGTCCCCATCAACAGCCCTCAAAATGGAAGGGACAGGAGAATGGAGGATATCCTGGGGTGTTTGTGCGTAGACGTGGCCAGAGGAAAAGAGGAAGCAAGAAAGTTTTGAGAATCTCTAAGGTGTCCTACATGTACCTACCTAACCTGCCAGTGAAAAAGAGTTCTGTTACAGTGCAAGCCCATCAGCTCATCACAGAAAGAAATTAATAGCAGCAGCTTGCTCCCACACTTGTGTAATAGCTCAGTGATAGGAATCTTGGGGTTTACACCCTACTCTACTTCAAGAGGCTTCAATCCACATTGTAGGAATGTACAGTAAACACCAGACTCATGACTACTGCAGAGGGAGGACGGCACCTCTCACCTCTCTTTCTGAAACTTAGAGGAGAGCCAGGAGTGCAAACCTTAGGAAGCTTGGAGCAGAATGAACAAGCATGAATCAGATTTTCCACTAAATGGGTTAAAACAAAGTTCAGGATATGGTCCCCAGAACGTATATATATTTTTTACAGTAGAGTTGATTCTAGATTAAAAGAAATGGAAGGAAAAATGTCCAGGTTGCACAGGGTGTTCTGCACACTTAACAGCACAAACTGTGCATGTGAAAGAGGCCTGGGCGCAGTAGGGCTGATGTTTCCTAGAAGTACAGATCGATTGCACTGGAGAGTCGTAACACGTCCAAGTTTATGACAAGGAAAGGGACTTGGTACACAGCTGCCTTCTGCTAGAAAAAAGGTATGAGGCCAGCTTGGCCACGACACTGGGCATGAATTCGTCACATGAATGGGTGAAAAGAAAGGCACTGTGACACGTATTATTTTATACAATTATTTGCTAAGCAGGAAAGGATTCTGTGCTTGTAGAGGAGGTAGGATAATCTTTGGCTACACTTTTATTACTGAGCAATTCAGGAATATATTTAGTGTGCTAAAATGCACTGACACCTTGCCTCTGCCTTCAAAAATTAATTTTAGAAAGTAGTTCAAATTGCTAAGTTAATTCTCAAAATTCTCCATGGACTTCTTTTAATCTTTCAGGTATTGGCTAGTTTCAGCTAAACATAATGAGTAAAGGTTTTTTCATTAATACATCTGAAAATTCAACTGTACTCTATTCTACTATATGCTATTATGTTAGATAGCATAACACAATTAAACCTTTTGGAGAAGATGCCAATGACCTTCAGATATTTGCAGATTAAATAGTGACCTCCCTCTCTCATAAACAGATTTGATAATTTCCTAGATGACTTCCTCTGCAGTGGGGGCTGTAGCACAAGCAAGCTCTGTAACCATTTCTCTCACCTCCCTGTACCCCAAACTACAGAATCTCCTTTGCAGTACAACCCACTCCCTGCAGGGCAGTCCTCAAGTGACATAACTCTGGTACTTCCCTGGGGACAACAGGGAGCATCAACCGTTAGCAGAAAGAAATTCAGAATGACTCCCCTCACCTCTTCCTCCCCGCTGGTCCAGAGGGGCTGTGCAGGTGACGGTGTCCCAGCACTGGGAAGCATGAGGTGACAGTCAGGCAGAGGCAAGGACACGGATTCACAGGGCATTACAAAGACACGAGACTCTTGTAAATGCCATGATACAACTGGCAGCTAATTATTTTCTTTTTTTCGTTTGGTTTCATGAGGTCTTATTTTATCATTTCTGCATGCATTCTACAAATAACCGTTCCTGCTTCTGATTTAAGAATGTAACGTAGTTAAATAAGCTGCACTGATATGAATTATGCATTATTTAAATACTGAACGTCCCTATTACCGGTCTGTACCCTGCCATTGCACAATCAGCATTTTTTTTCCTGATGCAGACAGTGGTGCTCTATCGCAATGCCAGTTAGAAATCAGAGCACATTGTATGAAATCTCTCACGTGATATAAAGTCAGATTATGAAATGATCCTTCACTGAAATATTTTAACAGCGTTCTGTGAAACTCTTAGCTGTATTTACTTATGGATTTTAATTTTAAATTCATAACTCATTTCATTTTTAACCCTACACCTGCTGGGAATCTAATGAGGCAAACTTTACATAAACTCCAAATGAACTGTGCACATTCAACACCAAAGACTTTCTTTGATGCATTTTTTGTAGTCTAAGGTAACTAATTTTGCATCTTAACACTTTTAAGAAAATAAAAAAATACAACCTTCTGTTACAACTTTATTGTAGGAACTAAGAGAGGAAAAAAAAAAAAAGACTAACCTGCATACACGAGCATGGTGATGAGAAGAGCAATCAAATGGACTCTGTATTTGGGATTAACCCTTTCCACTCGCAGGATAGTCAGCTGGAAAACGACAGAAAAGAGCAGTTCTATGCAGAATGCCTGCATCTCTGTAGTCTGCATGGGGTTGCTGCAGCCGTGTGAGAGTGCTCCAAAATGTGGCTCTGCCATCTCCAGGCTCCAGATAAAGTGCATAAACACTCTGGCAAGCACTGCAGCCACGAACTGAGCGCCAATCTTCAGTCCACCCATCTTGACTGATATCCCACCGCCCCACATTGGCTGCAGGGTACCACAGGGATTGCATGTGCTGCCAGTCAGTGTCAAGCCATGCAGGACGGTGAAACCGTAGGTGAGAGTGAGGGCGGTATGCGGCTTCGGCTCCACATCGCCGAGCAGGCAGAGCTCGTTAGTGCAGGCACAAATCTGGAAGGTGCTAAACATCTCCAAAAGGAAAGTGCGAAGGCGCTGGTGGGAGCGCAGCCGGCGGCGAGTTAACCTCCTGCACAGCCCAACCATCACCATGATGCCGGCCATCAGCAGGAGCGAGGTCCCGACCCCACCGACTGCCATGGTGAGTTTCACACGTCGAAGCAGAAGTTCACTCTGGTCCAGCCCCACCACCTAGGGGGTGAAAGAAAGTGGGAGAGGGAAGGAAAATGATCACCCTTCCCTTCGAGGCAGGAGCCAGTTCCTGTCCCCACCTGCTTGCGGCCTGCGAGGCGTCTGACTCACCCTCTGCCTGACCAGGAGCAAAGGGCGGGTGAGCCCGGCTGGACAGGGCTCAGGGCAGGGGACCCCTCTCCCCTGCTGTCCCCGCCAGGGAAGGGGTTAGGAGAAGGAGGAAAAAAGGCT
>NW_010109095.1:0-257 GCF_000699245.1 Pterocles gutturalis
GGAGAAGGAGGGGAATGGGGGGGAAAGGGAAATAAGGGAAAAGGGAGGAATGGGGCAAAAAGGGGGGAATGGGGGAAACGGGGAAAGGGGAAAAGGGGAAAAAAGGGAAACGGGGGAGAAGGGAAATGAGAAAAGGGGGAAAATGGGGGCAAAGGGGAAAAAGGAAAAATGGGGAGAAAAGGAAAATGGGGGGAAAAGGGGGAAATGGAAGAAAAAAGGAGAAGTGGGGGGGGAATGGATAAAAGGGAAAATGGGGG
>NW_010109095.1:374-609 GCF_000699245.1 Pterocles gutturalis
AAGGGAAAAAGGGGGGAAAAGGGGGAAAATGGGGGAAAAAAGGTGAAAGTGTGTGTGGGGTTGGTTCAGGAAAGCCTCATTTTTAGGGTCGCAACTGCCCGTCACCCCAATTTAGGGGTGGGGGGCCATCTCTGGTGGAGGAATGCAAAGATGACGGTTGCTCTCATCCTAAAAGATGCTTTGAACGGCGGCAGTGGCTTTATCCCTCTCCCCCGCGCTGTGAAATCCCATGGGA
>NW_010109096.1:0-525 GCF_000699245.1 Pterocles gutturalis
CAAGTGGCCAGCCCCTCCTTCCATGATCAGTCCTTGTAAGTTGACTCACACCCTCTACGGAAGTATCAACAGAAGAGAACAAAAAGACGCTAAAACAACCAAAGAAGGGTTTTTTTTGTTATTGCCACACACGCTGGATGTATGCGGACGTAGACATGAATTCATTACACAGTCACAGAGTGGCTGAGGCTTGCAGGGACCTCTGGGGGCCATCTGGGCCCATGTCCCCTGCTCAAGCTGAGCCACCCAGAGCTGGTCACCCAAGACCACGTCCAGGTTGAGCATCCACAACCCCTCCGGACACCACTGGGAGGAGCCTGGCTCTGTCCTCTCTGCATCCTCCCTTCAGGTTCTTGTGAACATTGATGAGAACCCCCTGAGCCTTCTCCTCTCCAGGCTGAGCAGACCCAGCTCTCTCACCCTCTCTTCCTAGGGGAGAACTCCTCCACTCCGCAGTTTCTCCTCCACATCCCTCTCACCTCAGCAGAGAAGACCCAAAACAACATTTTCGATACATTAAACCCG
>NW_010109097.1:0-546 GCF_000699245.1 Pterocles gutturalis
TATTTATAGGAAAACAAAGGAAGAAAACTGAAGTATTATTTTGAACTTCTTTATCTGTGAAAGAGAAACAAATACTGATGATTTGAGCCCTTAATTTACTGAAACACATAGCAAAACTTGTTTTACAACATCAGCAAAACTTAAATGGCATATTAATTGTACTTTCAGTGATCGACCAAACTGTGAAAATGTATTTGTAGGTTTCTATCTATGAAAAGAAACTTTTAGGAAATATATGTTGAATATGTAAGGTTGCTTTTATGGTTTTATGGATTCCTTTGTAATAACATCATTTGTAACAACACCATCTGACATGGAAGTTAACTGTGCTTCCTGCTAAAGCTTTATCCAAAAGAGAAATTGTTATTTGTCTTCTAGCGTCAAAATTTTGGGAAAAATAAAGGATTTATTCTTTATGATAATTCCGAGAAATAGATGAGGTAGATTCTACCCAACAGATAGGCATACCTTGTGAAAATTTCTCAATTATAGCAAAATTTGACAACTTTTTGCTATAAACAAATATGCCAGATTTGTAGTACCATG
>NW_010109098.1:0-21355 GCF_000699245.1 Pterocles gutturalis
TCAGCTTAGTATCATCTGCGAACTTGCTGGGACTTCATAAACATACTTTTTTCATTATTTCCCAACATCTTGGACACCTCCCTAACATACTTGCCCTTCTTCTGTCAGAAAATTATAATGCTTTCTAGATGCACATACACATCTATGCCAGTACCTGCCAAATATCTCCTGTACTGATTTCTATATCAGAGTCAAGCAGGATTTAGCTATTGTGAAACACGTAAGTCTTAATTCTACTACAGAATAATTCAGAGTTTTTCTTGTGATGGTTTAATTTATCAAATAGTTTTATTTCATCCCTGCAGTTAAAAGGCCACATTATGATTTCAGTCATCACAGTATGAAAAACATTTCTTTATTTCAGAATTATCTGGACATTTTAGATTAGAATTTTATTATATTGTCTTACATGTTCCAAAGACCTCTCAGAGCAAAATGCTCTATTGAAATTAATCTGCCCTGGGAAAAAATAACGTATAACCTTTTTCAATAAAAAGCCCCACAGGCACTGGTTTGATGCAAATTCTTTTCAGCTTTCTTAAGAGCACAGTGTTGTTCAGGTTAACCTGGAACTTAGCTACAGCTTTTTCTCAGGACTGAAGTTTTTCCTCCATGAAATTTAACCTTGTAAACAGTCTTCTTATGTTTTTATCTTTTTTTCCCCTAAAATTTGCAAGTGTACACAGAATAGAAAACGTATTCTGCAGAAAATTACAAGTTTATGGAAAACTCTGCTAGTAACAGAGACAGACAGAGATGAGGCAATAATTTACTATTAATTACAAGAAATATGCAACCTTTACACATATATTTGCCAATACTCTACAAGAAGACAAGTACTGTATCTTCCTCTAACAAATTACATCTAAACAATAAATAGCAGGAAGTTTTGAGAAAAAAAAGAGGGCATAAAGAATGAATGGAATGGATCATATTACAAGTATAGAATAAATTTTGGAGAGGACATCAAGTTTTTTTGCACTTCTCCCGTGTAATTAGGGATCCCTCATTTCCATAGATACATCTTACTCTATCTTTGCAAAAGGAAAATAAAAACATATTTTATAAACTTTTTTCCTACAGAAAAGCTTACACACATTCATCTAACCATTGTTAAAATAATACGTGTTTTCTCATATTTGATAGCTGAAGCATCAAATGACTAACACAATCCATTTTGATGAGTCACTGCACAATGTGTGAGCTGGCAAATGTGAAAACATTCCCAGAAGCAAAATTACAATTTGCATTCTCAGGAGCAAGTGTTTTGCAGCTAATTAGTATAGAAGCTCTCTGAAAAAGAGGCAGTGACTAGTAGCAAAATTGTTCTCGTGTGTCATTGCAAGCAGCAAATAAGCAAAAATACTTCAGAATTTCTAAGATTCACAGCTGGGCAACAGAGATATTGGTACTAGGTTCTACATTTTCTCCAAGCTCTGGTTCTGGAATCAACCATTTTCTTCACATTCTGGCACTGTGCTACCTTTGGAATCTACTGCAGGGTTGTTTTTTTTCCCCATCCTTCTCTTCCCTTTTATGGGAGGATTACTCTCTGGTGTGAACAGAGCTCTCAAGAAGATCATCTGTATCCTTCAGCTCCTCCTTCTTCAATGGCTTTCCCCTGTGGTCAGAAATGAGACTGATGCCCTCTGTTTTCTCCCCACTTTTCTTTCCTTCTCACTTTCCTTCATAGTTAGTGGAAAGAATATAGAAAAGTTCAACGAGGATGCAACCTTTGAAAAGGAAAGTAGGTTGGAGTAGAATTTGTCCATTATTAAATTATCCAGAGAACCCACTTATTCCTAAATACAAAAGGCCATCACAGTTGTAGGGGGAAAAAATGCAGCTTGCACATCAAGCCATGAAAGCAACTGTTGAGGCTTCCTTTTCAGTCTTGTCACCTGGAAGAGAAAATGATTCCCTTTATTTTGCCGAACAGACAGGAGGCAAACAGCACATGCCATTGCTGACTGAACTGCAAAATCAAAATTGACAAATCCGGGAGGAGGAAGGTACTATTATAAAGTCAGGCACGACTGCTAATGCTACCTTGACTTCCTCAGCTCATACCTGCTGCTGCTGCTCAACAGCCCCTGAGGGCCAAGTGACATTACTCTGGATTCTAAGACAAGTCAAGAAAGGGAATGATAACTTTGTCATAAAAAAAAACAAAAAAACAAAAAACCAAAAAACCAAAAAAAAAACAGAAGAAAGAAACTGATACAGAAAACTAGCCACTATTGTTGGTTTTGTGCTGTGATAAAGAAGCAGAGGAAAGGGACTGTGTTAAAACTCGGAGTGCTTCTTGAAAATAGCAACAACATTATTCATGACAGTTAAATGGAGAATGAAAGATGTGAGAGAAAGTTGAGGTCAGGGCTGAAAAAAACAGAAGTTAAATGTAACAGTGGTCCCTGACGTTTTCCCCTTTTTAATTTGTCAGAAAAATAATAATAGTTATTATTATTTAAGGAAGTTGGCTTACTCTCTGCACAGAAATAAAAACTGCAAACTTAAATCCTTTTCCAATTCCTCTTAAAGCACTGCAATGTCACTAATTCTAAAGGGCACTTTGTGGACTTATTCTGTGATGCTATGTATATATATGTATGCATATATATACGTAAATGTTCATTCATGCATATATGACTGCATGTGCATGGGTGCACATACATGTATAACAAAAGAATCTATTAATTACAGCAGTTCTCATTGCAGAATGGAAAGACTGCTTTAAGAAATCTGGACATTTTAAGAAAAAAAGAAGAAATGGTATATCATAATTCATATCTTTAATCCTTATTCTTCATTGTCATGGAGTGGTTTGATTTGGGGAAGAGGAAACACTTCTTGAAAGTTTAATAGTATATTTATACAACTATCTTAAATTTCTTTTGCTCTGCCTGGGTTGGCTTTAGAGTAAAAATCCAAGCTGGCCTTCCAAGTGTAACTTGCAATGTATCACTGTGAAACAGAAGCACATGCATGCAAGTTAAGATTGGCATGTTTAGACTTCCTCTGTCTCTCAAGGGTTTGAGGAACAGACCTGAGGAACATTCCAGCTGTGAATGTGCAAAGATCAGTTTTTGCTCAACTCACAAAATTAACCCAGTAACTTTAAAGCAGAGTCCAAAGCTAAAACTTTTCATGTAGCTTCAGGTCCTTGTAGCTCTGTCAAAACCCACTAGTACAGGAAGCACTACTCAGTTTGCAGAAGCTCACACTGAACCTCTTTTTTACAATTCACAAGTTGAAAAGAGAAGTTACTTTTACAAAATATCCAAACTCTACAAATACAACACTTGGAAAAGTTAAAGATGTCATGGAATTGAACTATTAGAGCAAAACACATATTAAAGTGGAAGTTATCTGACATTTCAGAGGAGGATTTGAGTCTAGATGCAAAGTTAAGTACCTACTTCAGGCGTATTGCCTTCTCTCTATCAACGCTGAGGTGTGTGTCTCTCACGTTTTGGCATAAGGGAAATATACTTCTTAAGTCTTGTGAGAGATATCTAACTGAGAGGACACCAAATGTCAAATCATACATTAACTGTATAATGGAGAAGGGATCCATAGTATAGTCCGTAGCTGAGGAATACAACTTTCATCGGGTTGTGTCTTTCCAGCACAAAGCCTAATCTCAAGGTATTTCCAGTGCTTTGGATTATTCCCTCACAACAAATCCCAAGCCAGTTGCTGTGAATTTGTATTTAATCTTCTGAATTAAAGGGAACTTAGTAAGCAGAGAGTAATTTTATCGTGTCTCTCCCTTTCCAATTATGTGTTAAAGGAGTAGCTCATGTGCCTGTATCTTTACATATAAAGTGAAATTTTTTCCTGCATAAAATTCAGCACTGTCTGTTGTTTACTTGGGTCAATTAAGAAATGAAGAACAACATCCAAAAAACTCCTCTGCCTTTAAAAAATGCAAAAGCACTAGGACCTCATTTTTATCCAGATATTCCTGGTTTGCAAAAACTGGAGAAAAAAACATGGATTTGTGACATGAAAATTGGTGGCTGTAAGTGAACTGTAAGAAGTTTATTTTGAGTTCTTAGTTGTCTCCAGTCTCTAAACACTTCTACATACTGAAATTTTATTTGGTAACAGAGAATAGATTTTGGGACTTTTTTGTTTGTTTTTTCCATTTAGATTGAAGCTGTACAGGAAGGTAAATCTGGATCTTCCTGGACTTTCTTTTTTTCAGGTGTACTTTGAAATGGGGAGCCAGAGGGTTTGTACACTTGCTTTCTAGATTTGGGTAGCTTTCAGAGGAAACTAGCTGCTTTCCACTGGCAGCCTGTTTCAGTACTACCACTATCAAATAAAAAATTGATGAGTTGTAGAAATTGAAAACATTAATATGACAGCAGTTGGGGTCCTGGAAGGTTACACAAATGTAGGGATGAAGAAGCAGAAGACATACGGGAGTCCTTTCTGCTTTCATTCTTTTCCTTGACTGAGAGTCAATTTTTTGAACAGGAAAAAAAGCACTGAAAGGTGAGAATGGAGAAATTGTTATGGCAGGAAAATAAGATGCTATGTATAATTTTTATGCCATTATTCTGTGATTAGAGTAGGTGGGGTTGTAGCTGTTATTCCTATTTTCAATTTATTCACATAGAAGTTAGGATAGAAAATGATACTGTGTCTCTACTGTTTACCATGGTTTTCTGTTCATGACATTTCATCTAAATTACACTTTTTTTTTAAATTGATATTAACATTGTCTGTAGTAATGCCTTACTATATTAAAAACCAGACCCAGATTCGCAAAGGCAAATAAGAAGGCTCCTGATGATCAGAATTAAACAAGTTAATTTCCAGAATTCACTCAGACTGTCTTTGAAGTCCAGTAATACCTTATTGCCATTTTCATTTACTGTAAAAAAAAATCCCAATATTTTTTTGTGAAGTAAGTTGCTGTTCTCACTAGGAAAAATATTGCTTGACTATACTCAAAGCAAGTCATCTTTCCGACAGCCGGCCCCACAATCTGCAGAAGCATATTAGCCCTCATAAAAACTCATTGACATTTACAGATAAACTCTAAAGAGAGAAACCAACATGCACATATAATAAAAGAAAAATAATTAATCCCTGTATCTCTACATAAAAATCCATTTCATGCCAATAGGAGTTTGCAGAAGAGAAGAATAATATTCAACAAATGAGTGACAGGGACCAGAAAGTGTTCAGAAAGGTACATGACTTCAGGAGGACCGAAAGACTAGTTTCTTCTTTAAGATATAAATAATTTTGAAAACCAGGAGGTATTATTCATTGCTAGAATTAAGAGCCAGATTCTCAAAGCTATATATGTACTGATTCCCAAATCAATAACTGTACTTCTAAATGAAACGCAAGCATGGCCTGGCCTCAGCTCAGCGCACCATGGGCAGAGGAAGGAAACTGCATGGAATGGATGGAGGAGGACATTTATGGAAAGGGCTGTGAGAAGCCAGGACTTGTCCCCTTGCTCTGGGCTCTGCCCTTCAGCCCTGGCCATTGTCCACAGGCTGGCCCTGGGTTCCACTGTACCAGGCCACACCTTGACCCTATCCAATCCCAGGGGCTTCTTTCCCAACTGGATCTGGGACCTGTGGCGGCACCTTGGGATGGCCAGGCTGTGGCTGAGCCTGATCACTGTCCCCAGCCCAGCACGGTTCTCCTTGCTGGTGGCTGTGGCGTGGGTCTGGTCAGGGAGGGAGAGTATTGCACTAACCCCTGGCCCTCCAGACCTCACCACATCATCCCCCAGCCATGTTGCACCCTGGAAGGTGGCTCTGGAGAAGAGCTCTGGTGTCAGGACCCAGGCCCTTCTCATGTGGGTCCAGATCTGAGCAAAAACCAAGACTCAAACCATACTGAACAGGATTTGCCATTATGTGTGCTGACAAGTCAGTTGTGGTCAGGAGCACAGTTCACATTACAATATGGCTAACCACATTTCGATTTGTAAGGAAGCCCTTCAGAGCGAAGACCAATGTAATAGCAGTCAATAGCATTAAACACAGCACAGAGGTCTGTTTGAAAAAGTATGGATGTGATTGACTCTCTTGTCTAAGGACAGAAGAAAGTAATTCAGCAAAGCAACAAGTTTTGCTTCGGTATTGTCCTCTAGCCTGAGAGGGCCCTAGGATACCAGCAAATGACAGCCGATCCTGGTGGCTGCCTCAATAGCTTCTAACCATAAAATACAATAAGTAAACTAGAGCAGCAGTAAGAAAAAAAAAAAAACACACTGAGGCACTTGCCTTCCCAAGGAAAGAATTGAGAATAAAGAAAGGAAAGAGTTAGATTCTGGTTTGTATTTTCAGTCAAGTGTTTTCTTTGTTTACCTTGAATAAACCCTTTCTTGCTAGATTTGAGTGCACAGACAAGTGCAGTCAGACAATCCAGGAAACTGAAGTCTTTTATGTCCACACCCTGGGATACAAAATTACTGCTGGGTGGGTGAACTGCTACAGTACTGGCCCATTAAGAAGATTAAGAATCTGAAATCAAAGAGAATTTTTCATGGTTCTGTACATGTCTCCTACCACTTTTCCACAGTTGTTAGCACTTTAAAAAGATGAGAGCAAGTTTAATATAATTTTTCCAGCATATGGCTACCAATATAGCAGTTTTAAAAATTTACCCTAATCAATATGCCAGCTTTGTTTTGGTGCTGACATACTACAATACCTACAAATGCTATGTTGTTACTGGGACTCTGTAAAAGTGGCGAGGCTTCCAGTCATATCTAATTCTGGGCCTGGAGAGGGGCTGTACTATCGATAAAGTGGAGTGATACCAACAAAATTCGCTTTAACCATAACATAAACCAGATTCAAAACCAGTTCTGTATGTAATCTTTAGAGAATTTGTTGCTTCCTGGTAGCATGATGCTGCATAACAAATTGTATTCAAGGCAGCTTGAAGCTCATGTTTTAGTTATGTAACATTTTTAAACTCTGCTATGTACGGGATTAGATTTGTATTCTGTAGTAGCATTTAATGAAAAATAATTTAAAACAGCATATGTTGGAGGTTTCTTGAATACAGTAGTTGGTAATTTCAGAAGACAGGCTTGATAGACCAGCCACATTTGAAACTTGTGGCTAATGTACACCATCACCATTTAGAAATGACTGTCGATCTGCATATCTATAGACAGCTAATCAGCAGTTTGCAAAATACAAATGTCCTTCTAAAGTTGCCTTAATTTTGTTTTCCTTTTCTGCCTAACATATCAATTTTTTGCTGCAGTAATTCATTTCTACCATAAAGGACCACTAGGCACTGCTTCAGGTGAACAACTCAATTCACCTAGGCTCTGACATAGAGCAGGCCATCCGTGACAACACTAATAAATTGTGCATGAAATTGATTTAATCTATATTTGAGACATAATCTGTCTTGCAGAATGTTGTGTGCATTTCACTCGTGTTTTTATTTAATTTGCTTCTCTGTGCCCTGCTGTGCCGTGTGTTTACTATAATAATTTCAGTTTTCTCATCAGGAAAAAACCCACCAATTTTCTTCTGAGATTGTTTTCTGTTCACTTTTATTTTTACCAAGGACAACACAAATATCTGAACTGAGATGTCCGTTATGATCCTTTCCATCTCAACCACTCTCAGCCCTGAAGTCTTCTACTTAAAATTTTGCTCCATCCGTAGATCATACTCAGTAGGGCGCTCTGTTGGCCTCAAATAAAACTCATAATTGTTAGCAAGAAGACCCCTATCAACTTTAGATGGCGCTAGTTCTGACCTTCTCTGCTGCTGTATCCTTGGTATGGAACTAAGTCTTCACATGAGTAACATGAGACAGAGTATCCTGTGGAGAGCAAAACACAGCATTTTCAGTTTCAGGTGTTCCAGTAAAGCGGACTGATAGAATATGAACCTTGTGCCCTCCATATATGTTGTGTTTCCCTCCTTGACAATGGTTCTTGTGTTCTACTGATGCTCTCAGTGGTAAGGGCAAAGGACATCCTCCTGCTACCAAGTGTGTAATATCTGTTTTTGTAAATGGAGTCACTGATAGATTAATTTCAAAAAGCGGTTGTTAGTTTGAGCACAACATTAAATTTAATCTAAGGATTTTTTACTCTTATAATCCTGAAATTAAAAACAATTTAAAATTTACACATATACACACACATATATGTACATAAAAATATTTTTAAAAAATTGAATAACTTACCTCTGCTACCATAGACAGGAAGGAATCCACATATTTGACTAACAACCCTATAAAACAATCCAATGGTACAAAACAGAAATCAGAAAATAGAACAAATCAGAAGTTCCAGAAAATTCACAGCAAACATTAATAAAACCTTCTACTTGAATTGATACCATACAGGTAACATCTTAATAAAGGAAAAATAACTTCCAGCACAGAAAATGATAAATAAAATTTCAAAGCCTTTTTACACAGGAAGCCAGGCTAGTAGATTACAACTACAGACCACTCTTTCATATGCTTATTTTTTTAAGACTATAATGAAATTTCAATGGAATATATTTTATTTTGAAGCCCAATTCTTAAAACACTGTCTCTAAGCCTTGTATAATATGAACATCAGTGCAACACAGATGTTTCAAAATGTTCATGGCAGATCCTCTTCTAAATTCTCATAGTTCCTCACAGCTCCTTTCTGCCAGCAATTTAATTGCTTCTAGAAAAAGGCTGAACCATATATTAAGGAATATAGGAAACCTGGCACAACTGCTACCCTGCCTATTTTATATATGAAGGTACATAGATAGGTTTAATTCAATTCCCAGTTCAGTTGTATTCAATGCACTCAAGATTACTTTTGGTGAAGCCACCAATAAATAAACAAAGAATAACTGTTTGGATACTTTTGCAGTCACAAGTCTGGCTCAAATCTACTTTGAGATTTAGTCAAAGGAGAGATATAAAAACAAATTATATATCTCAAAATGAAAATTTATGTTTGATTCCTCATTTAATTTTTGAACCTTAAGTAAAACTTCTATAAATTTGCTATTTTATTGAGAATTATTTGCTTAAACAAATCAGACTAATGTCTTCTAATATTTGTTCTTTCACATTGGATCTCTCCAGTGAAATTATAAATTTGAGGCTTGAAAATACCTCTTCACTTGTACTTACATCACTGGGACTAACAGATACTTTTTCCTAGTTGATAAAGCTTAGGTATGGCATTTTTATGACATCCTCCAAGTCTAATATGTTTTCCTCCTATTGAGATGTGGCTTCTCCACTGATAAATCAAGAATTGGGCCAATGTTTTTTGGGGCTTTCCTTTATCTACGTATCTTTCTTTTTTTTTACAGGCTTTAAGAAGTCATTCACTGACGCTTCAAGGTCATTTATGTTCAGTATTATTTCTGTAACAATGAACCGTGTCCATGCTCTGGTTAAATTAAATGTTGCTTTGACTTTGCTTTGTGATAGTATTGTTATTCCACAATAAGTAGGAGAGGAAGTTTTATTTTTCAAATATGAATTTCTTATCTTTTCCACTAATTTCAGTAATATTCAACCAAATATATAATGTGCCAAATCAACATTTTTGCCACTCCATGTTCCATAAGAGCAATCCATATTCCATTAGTTATACCTTTCTATCACTTTATCAGGCTTCCTAGAATTTCTTTGAATAGCTTTTAGTTCTTCTTCCACTGGACAAGAAACAGGATTTGGCGAAGCCATGACCCAACAGTCATCACTGAGGTAAATGATAATTTAACTGTCCTCTGTGTAAAGTAATCAAAGGTTGTTTTCTAATCTTCTAAAGTCTGCCAAGTCTGTTTCTTTGTGTCTCTTAATTTTTTATTTTAAATGTTGTTTTTCTCGTGCAAATATCTTCAGAAACTGTATGCCTTTTTCCATCAAGTTTTTGTCTGAAAACATATAGGAAGAGCAGTAGCTTCTCTGCTTGGTAATCAAATGAATTCAACTGTTCTTTTTAGAAATAGCACCTTCTGATTTCCTTTCATTTTCAGTTTGTTTTTCCTCTACTTCATTTTTCTTACACTTAAGTACTAACGAACTTCACTGTTTTCTCCTATTTGCTACATAAAGTTATAGTACACTTTCTTTATATTTTCCTGCAGTTGGCCTTTGTTGTTGCTGGGTTTTAGATTTCCCTTTTTTTTGTTCTTTTTTATGTGTGTATATACAAATGCACACAAACACATTTATATATACATATGTATACATATTGAAAATAAGAATGCTGAACCTTAAGTTTAACCAGCAAACTTTGTTTTCCCCACCATACATTTCTGGTTCAGTAGGTAGGATACACAAATGGTTACTTTTTTATTTGGGTTAAAATTAAAACACCATTCGGACTCAGCAGTCCAGTTCCGATTTGGTTCTAGTCCAAATCCAGATCCCTCCCCAAATTACAGCTCACTTTAAATGTGTTTTCACTTCTGAAATATCTGGTTGACACGATTGGGTTCAGTGCTTTCAATGTGAGGCAGAAAGCTTCACTAACTTTTGATAAAGCTGCTAGCAGAGCTGATTTGGAAAATGCTGCTTGCTGACTTGTTTTGTCACATGTCTGCAGTTGAAACTTGGAACATGATAAATCCCTGAAGCTTGCACTAGTAGAAAAAAAAAAAAAAACAAGCTGAAGAGGACAGTGAGGAAACAAAGTGACTGGTAGAGCAAGGGAGTTCTGAAGGCATGCATTAAATATTAGCTGATATATATTTGCAAATTATTCTCATGAGTTCAGCCATGTGGCAAATTCTGATGCACTGAATTTAAAGTTCCCCATGAATGTATTTTTTAATCTGAAGTAAAATGGCACACCAAAAAAAGCTCTTTTAGTTAGAGTGAGAGAAAATTTCTCTTTGTTCCAAAATTAAACTCATAGCTTTTCCCTACCCTCTCTACCTTTCAACTTCAAGAAATATTAATTTCTATAAGACAGTTCAGGAGCTGCTAGGAAGCTATTAGCTATGTTTCAACAATATGACAGTGTTCAGATATTGTGATGGTTCTGCACTGTATTTCAACAGCTGAATGTGTTACTTACCACACATGAAAGGTAGAGTTGTTATTCAAGCTGTAATGTCTTCTCCTGTTGACATAGCTAAATAAATCTTAGAGTATATATCTAATTTTCTAGCTTATTTCCAGACTATTTTTATTCCAAACACAATGAGGCAGACTTCAAACAACGGAGGTGAGAGTGTTATTTCAGTTCATGAGAGGCATATGTATCTTTTAGACCCACTGTCATTACAGCACATACTCCTCTGGCTCCTTGTGTTTGATGCTTTTTTTTTTTTTTTTTTTTTTTGGTGTTAAAATATCTACCTTCTGATAAGCTTATGATTCTGGAATTTTTTTTCCTTTCACCTGAATTTTTCTCCTGTGTTGACATTTATTTTTCAGCCCTTTCATCCACCAGTATGTTGTCCCTTCTGTTTTCCTCAGTTTCCATGTCTGTATGCTTTGTGTGCAGAACTTTTTATTCTTTCTCTTCTATTCTTTCTATTTCATTATGAGTGCTTCTCACTTCCCACCCACTTTCAATTTTTATTGATTTTGTTCTCCATTTGTCATCCACATTTCCACTTCCCCAATTCATTTTTGCCCCTTTATTATCACTAGCAAAGTAAAATCCACTAGCTTTCCAACCAAATTAGTGAATACACTGAGTAATACAGGTGAGACAACTTTTAGGCTACATTTCACTAGTTCCCTTGAAAATAGGAACTGACAAGCAAGGCTAAGGGAACTTCTGGATTGATGGAAAGATCCAGGATAACATAGCCTGGTCCTCAATAGTTTTCACATCAGTAGCTACAGACAGAGCCTAAAACATTTTCAAAGACTGCTAAGTAATTGAGACTGAATTGCTCTGCAAGCTGGGATAATTTCACTTCTGGGAGGGCTGAAACAACCAACATTTCTCTCTTCCTCCTTCATAAACTTATGTGTTCCAGACATTTCTCAGTTCATCAACATCTTGCTAGGAGGGTATCTCTAAAAAGTAATATTGAAAGCTTTTCCCTGAATTTTCTCTTGAGCAGGTGGGCTGTAGGATGGTTTTGTTTTGTAGATATATTTTGGATTGTTCGTGAAAACTGTTTGTTACCATGCCATCTGATGGACAATTTCTCAATGTGCCATCACGAGTAGAGCATCTGCTCTCACCACAATGTTTATTCTAATGTGAGTAGGTCTAGGAGAAATTGATCACTGCAATGTATTATTCATGCTGATAAAAAGGTTTGCAAAGTATTTCAAAAGGCAAAATGGTAATATTGTCTGTTCAAGGGCCCTTTTACATTTTTGTACCTATGTTTATCACTCTGTTTCTTGATATATCCCTTCCCCTAAAGAAACTAGCATGTGAGTCTTTCAGACTTCTGATTAAAACAATGAAAATAAATTATTTCTGCCCCCCTATATCACAATGTTCTGATGAAGATTCTTCAGGACTTGTTCTCCTTCATTTGGTGGAGGAGGGCTTAGGTGTCGTAAGCTTACCTGTTTAAAGCACAGAAATATTGGTGTATTACCAGTAGTTGGTGGAAACTATACTGCAAGTAATGATCTTTGAAATGGAGCCAGACAAATAACAACATGTAAATACTGCTTTTCTTCATTTCATACTCTTTAGTGATTTTTTTTTTTCCTTCGGGGGGTGGTGGGAGAGTGGAGAGGGGGAGGTTAGGGAGTTTAGTAACATAATATTTTAATATCTGTCAGCCTTCTAAAATTTCATCTGGGGAAAGGAGTAATAATTTACAGAATCACAGAACAGTTCGGGTTGGAAGGGACCACTTGAAATCATCTAATACAACCCTTTGCTCAAGCATGGGCAGCTAGATCAGGTTGTCCAGGACAGTGTGCAGTTAGCATGTGAATATCTCCATGGATGGAGACTCCACAACCTCTATAGGCAACCTGCCCCACCGTTTGACCAACCTCACAGTAAGAAAGTGTTTTCTTGTGTTCAGGCAGAATTTCATGTGTTTTAATCTGTGTCCATTGCTTCTTGTTGCGTCACTGGGTACCAATGAGAAGAGCCTGACTCCCTCATGTGATTTTCCCTCCCATCAAGTATTTAGTCACATTGATAAGATCCCTTTGAGCCTTCTCCAGACTATTGAGTCTCAGCTCTCTGCTTCTCCTTGTATGAAAGATGCGCTAGTCCCTTAATCATCTAGGTACCCCTGTGCTGGACTTGCTCCATTAAGTTCCATCCTTGATTTTCCATCACCGTATTCTGCAGGCAAATTGTTGCTCTTTCCAAAACCATTACATCAGGAACTTCATAACTGCCCAACCTTTTTTTTTTTTTTCTTTTCTGTCAAAATATTATGCAGATACAGATCAATGATTTTAAAGCATTCAAACCCAAATCTTATAACTACATATAGAAGCTTATAAAGATATT
Organism: Pterocles gutturalis; assembly: GCF_000699245.1. Taxonomy (NCBI): domain Eukaryota; kingdom Metazoa; phylum Chordata; class Aves; order Pterocliformes; family Pteroclidae; genus Pterocles; species Pterocles gutturalis. The sequence goes on from NW_010109098.1 coordinate 13,415, forward strand.
CACAGTGAATAACATTTAATCAATACTACTAGACAAACAGCAAAGTACTAAAAGAACCACATATGACTGCACACAGAACGAATTTTGCAGTTCTTCTTTGACAGTGAGCTTTTTATTTGATATCCTTAGTTTGACAGTGTTTTAAGAATCAGCTTTGAATTTATTTTAGATCCTAAATTCTGCACTGACCTCCTGTAAGCAAATTTCTATGCTCAGATAGCGCTTATACAGTCTTCTGAAGCTACTTTTGAAACCAGACCCACTGTCCTTAAGAGACTGACACCTGTAAATGGAATGTCAGGTGCAAGTAGAGAGCGCTTTTCAGGGCACGTGGTGTCCTGTGCACCCTGACAGACCTCTGTGCCACAAGGCAGCTTAATATGCCATGAGGCGCTCCGAGACAAACCACATGCATGGTGCCTGAGGGCTGTCTACAGGCCATGAGTGCAGAAGGCAGGCAGACGTTCCAGGCAGAGCACCACACTCACACCTACTCTTTCAGAGTGAAATCACCAGTGCGATTCTGCACAGGTACAGGGTCTGCCAGAACCACAACTCATTGCAAGTTCAGAATATAAATATGTTAGACATGTTACATTAGGGAGCTTTCCAGATCTCATACGAGGAAAAGACTTTCAGTGCTCTTGCATGCAAAAACCCAAAACAGTCTTGTCAACTATCAAGATTTTAATAATGAGTCTCAACGTCTGTAGATTTACTTAAAAGTCCCAGGTCCTTGAGACAGGTCTTTTATGAATAATTCTGCTCCCTTTTATTTTTTTTTTTTAATTTTATTTTTTATATCCATCATGTTTCTAATCCCCATAGTTACAGAAGAAATCTTAGAAATACGTGACTCAAGGTCAGTCTCAAAGCTCAAAAGCAGACAGAAGAGAAAAAGACAGTGGTAGGCTGTTGTTATTTTTAAGTCTGCTCTTCTGGCTCTTGATCTGTGCCTTTTGAACATTTGGGCTTGACAATACTGAGAACAATTCACCCTTTTTCTCACCACAGAATCCAATATACTTTCCAATTTGGAATTTGAACTAGGAAAAGTATTAGTTAAGATGAAGTACACCTAACTTTATGGTATAGGACAAGGGTCTATAAAATGAGGTGTGCATACCCCAGGGGGTTCACAGTGATCCGTTGGGGTGCATGAAGAAAATTTTAGAACTTTATATATCTTTTTATCTAAAAAAAAAAGAAAGAAATAAAGCTTTATTAATACTTAATATATGGCTTGACACTGGTCTCCTCACTCTGTCTGTGTGTCAGAGGGTCCCGTGTCACCTACATGACCATGAAGGTGTGCTGGGGCAAGTGTGGGTGCTCCACAATGTGGAGGAAGCAACACAGGTGCCCTCATTTTCTCACTTTCAGCAGGTTGCTGCATATTGCAGTTTATGCAGCCTTGTTTAAGGGGATTTACAGAGCGTATTACCTAGCTTTAACCAAACTAAACTTTGACAAAACAGACAGGTTGCTTAAAATGAAAATAATGCTAATAATGTGAACACAAGCAAACAACAAGAAAATGGCAGAGGTGACATTTCTTCTACTCTTAATACAAGCTTTTTGTCAGCTGTATTATAAGGTAAAAATGATGACAATATAATCAGATGTAATCATCAAAGTTTAAAGTCATGTGAAACACAATCCAATACTTCACTAAACTTAATTATAAATGTTTAGAAGCCTCTTCTGAGATTTCTTACTTAAGAGAAAAAGACAAATATCGCCACAGTGGAAATGGCTGAAATAAACAGAAAACAATATGGCAACAAGCTAAAATGCATTCCTTTGTCAGCGAGTAGTGTTGGAAGATGCATAGAAAACATTGCTGAAGATTTGAAGAAACATGTTTTAGAAAAAATTACCAATGGAGGAGGTTTGCTGTACAGTTGGCTGAAAGTGCATGTGTTTCTAACATGTTGCAGTTTATGATGTTCTCTAGATTCTGTTTCAGTAACAAAATACATTAAGAACTACTGCTTTGTGAGCCACTAAAGGAAAGATGTACTGGAAAAGATATATTTTCAACAATAAATTACTTCTTTAATAAAAACAATGTTTTATGGAAAAACTGTGCAAGTGTAACCACCAATGGAGTGGCTGCTTTGACTGGAAGAAAAAAGGATTCCAGAGTAAGATTACAGAGCTAACACCACACACAAAATTCATTCACTGCATAATTTATAGACAAACTGTTGCAGCAAATAAATAGTAGCCAGAAGTGCACATAATTCTACAGGATGTCATCGAGGTGGTTAATTTTATAAAGACATTTAAATAGTAGAATCTTTACAATTCTTTGTGGACATGGGGACTGACTGTGAAAATTTTATGTACCACACAGTGGTTTCCTGGTTATCTCACAGCAAAGTACTTAAAAGAGTTGTCAAAATTAAAGATGAGTTACACATTTTTCTTTTACAGAAAGACACGTGTTCCATATTTGCTGACCTTTTCTGTGTTGACAAGTGGCTGTCAGAAGTATGCTACATAGTAAATATTAAAAAAAAAACCAAAACAACACAACAGACTTAATATGGCCCTTCAAGCTAAAGCAGACATCTTAACAATCAGCAAGAAAGTAACTCTTTTTTAAGAGAAACTCATGCTATGGAGAGAGCATTTTGAAAAGTGAGGTTTGGAAATGTTTTCATCATAATGGGATTTTGTTGCTGAAAACAATCTGTCACCTATAAAAATTCTCATGTCTGTATACATAAAAATACTGTAAACAGAATTTTCTAGCCTGGTTTAAATTTTTTCACAAAGTGTCAGTGTGTTTTGAAGCCATTTGTTAGAAATATAAAAATGTTACACCTTTCAATTAGGTTGCAAGAACAATTGATTCACATTGGGCTAGATGGAAATTTACCAGTTGAATTTCAATAAAAACCTTTTCGTGATTGGTGGATGGGATTGAAAAATGAGTGTCATGATTTAGCAAGCAGGGAAAATTATATACTTCTTCCCTTTGGATCTATGTATATGTGAGGTATCTTTTCCAGCTATGCCAGCCATTAAAACGAAGTATCAAAACAATTGAATTTAGAAACAGACCTTCAAACTGCTGTATCACACGTTGTTGAACCAAGATTTTAAAAAGTAATTAAACATATCCAACCATATTGCTCTCACTAATAATATTATTAACAACAATATTTTTTCAGTGAGCAAAAAAAGGGGTTTTTTTGTACTGTTAATAAAATTATTTTAAAAACATTTTTAATCTTTACCTCATCCCTTTTTAATTTCTATTTTTGTATATATTTGATAATGTACATAATTACTGCAATTGCATATGTATATAATTTTTAAATAAATAAAAATATATATACACACACACTGGGGGTGTGTGCTTAAAAATATTTTACTGATGGGGTATATGACCAAAAAGTTTGGACATCACTGCTATAGTCCTATAGCAGTACACTTCAACCTCTTATTATTTTAGTCTTATTATTTAACTTAGACTTTACTGTATATAATGGTTGTATCTACAGTTATTTTCTTCCTGGCAGGTTCTTGGAAATTACCAAAGTTTTTGTTCACAAGAATGAAAAAGGGAGTTAGCATTTGTAAAACCTAAATTAATAATATGTTGGACTCTACATCTTCTTCCTGACCTTGATCTTTCACCCTCCTTCCCTGCCAAAAACAAAACAAAACAAAACAAAACAAAAAACAAAAACCCAAAACAACCACCCTCCTCTCCCCAAAAAGTCCTTTGAAAGCTCTTGAGGAATGTCTCCATGATTTTATGCTTATGTATTTTCAGGTCTTTGCTGACAGGTAAAGGTAGAGATACCAATGCACCATAGGAAAGATGATGTCTCATGATTTACAGTCCAAGTCATCACTGAGATTTTTTTTTTTTCATTTTAAACCTTCAGTAACAGACAACCTGAATGCGTATTTGTACTTAATGTGCTTCTTCCAAATGAAAAGATATTTCAGGTTTTTTGAAATTCACTGACATCTCAAGAGAAGATCCTTCTAAAACAATGCATTAAACTGGAGAGCATACTGAATAGAGTGCAACAAACCAAAACAAAGAGGGAGGTTGTGAAATCTTTTTAAATAAACAGAAACAATGATGGAATCATCTTGCTAAAAGAAGTGATGGTGCACAGATAACAAATAATGAGAACTTGGGTTGCTGAGAGCTTGGGTTGTAAAAAGAAGAGTTTGTGAAGGGAATATTTTAAACTCAAAAAGTCTGTAAACTCTTTTGTAAATAGACCAAGAGCTATTAAGAAATTCTGCGTTGCACGGTACTATCAGCTTACGTATTTAAAAGCCTTCTGCTCTACCTCACATGTTGATAGGTTACAATATATCAGGACACTTCAGGCACGAAAGCAAAAACAAGAGTGGGGCATGTAATCACTACGTTTTCTGTTCCTAAGGGGGCTCACTATAAAAAGAAATAATAGTTTTTCTCTCTTAGGTAAATTAGTATAAACTACCCATGATTCTCTTTTTTCTTTTTTTTTCCTGCTGTACTGTTCATGTAAGAAGTTAAACTGATTCTGCTTTTTCCACTGAACTGTAAAAATTAGTCTGTACAGCATGAGTAAATATAGGAGAGAGTAGTGAGTGAAATAAGGCAAGTTAATCAGTTTTCTCCCATCTTGCTTACAAGTATGTGGTTTTAAATAGACATGCAATAGTGTTTTACACAAAGCTAGGAAAACCACTAAGTGAATAAAACAGCTTGAAAAAAAAGTAATCTTGTTTGTTTGTTTTTTTTTATTTTGTAACAAAAAAAGTTGATCTACTTTTTCTTGTTCAGGAATCTGCTTTGTCAAGTTCAGGGTGTATAAGATATTAAAGCATCAATAAAAACCTTGTTAGATATTTTGGAAATCAGTTTAGGATGTGAACCCTGCTGGGTATTACCAAGAATAGGAAATACTACAATAAAGGAAACAAGCTGGAGCATAGCTCCAGACAGTAAAGTTGCAGTTGGCCATCTGGGATTCAGTCTGACTCCTGTAAAGAAACAATACCACTCCTGAGAGAGAATCCTTGATAAGAAACTGAAAACCTTGCAGTTGGAAAGAACAAGTCAGATATCTAATGGTCTACAAGTTTTCTTACAGAACATAGAGTTGTCATAGGGAGAAGGCAACTCAGTAAATCTACATTTAGAGGAGAAGATAATTACAGGACAAAACACCCTCACCCCCCAGAAAAACCCCACCTTACACCACAAAAACCAAACTAGTAGATTCTTGTATTTCTTTGAACAGCAGCTGGGTCATCAGCTGAAGATATGCACTGTAAATAATATATAGATCTCCAAAAGACATGGGAAATAATACATGCAATATATATTATTCTTTGAAATGTTTTAATTTCTGCTGCAGTCTCAATTTATAACTAGCATTATTAAGTAAAGATAGACAAATATCTACTGAAAAAAAACATAAAGCAGAATGAGATGCAGTAATAAAAGGAAATGCAGTGGTGCTCATGAGAAAATGGAAACTACTTCAAATGGGAACACACCCATTTTAAAAAGTTAGTACTTGAAACACATTCAACCCACAAGACCATAAATGTTCTGCTTTGCTTCACCATATGAATGTCTGCTGGTAAACAGGAAAGAACAATCAGTATTGAAGTAAACCCATACCTTTACTTCTAGTCTGGTTGTCTGCATCATCCTGCCTGAAAAAAAGTGTCCTTGAACATTAACTCTAGTCTTGTATAGTTTGTTCTACTTGGTTTTGCAATTGGAGAATCACTGTATCGGACCCTGCACATCACTACAATGTCTGTTCTACCACCTATGATTTAACAAGCAACTTCTGCTGCAACAAGAGGTGAGCTACACAATTCTAATATCTTGAACCAAATGCCTTTTCAGTATTTGGTACTTGAAATACCATTTTTTTCCTTCTTCCTTAACGTAACATGACCAAAATCACATCACTCAGTCTGTGAGCAGCTGCACTAGACCTTTTTACAGTTTCGAGATAAGGATTGGCCTGGAGTTTCCAACTCTCAACAGACTGTATTATTCATATTCCATTCTTTCTTTTATTCCCCACTTCTGTCCTTTTAATCTTCATTTTCACCACCACTGCTAAGGATATTTTCTTCCTCAGCTTTATTTATTTACAATGTTCCCCTACACTTCATCACACAACTCACATCCACTGTGGCTTGAGATAGATTAATCTCATGAGAAGAAAACATTTATTGAAAAAAACCTGATTCAATATGACCAAAAAATTGAGCCAGATTTTATTTATCTTGATGTTTGATTCCAATATTGTCCAAACAAGGTTTCAGATATTTACTTAAAAAGTAAACCAAGAAATGAGACCTTAAAAGATACCCTCAAATTAAAAAAGGTAAAAGATTTTACTGTTTGTATATTTGCCCTGAGTTAAGCTGAGACAGAGTTAACTTTCTTCATAATAGCTAGCAAGAGGCTGTGTTTTGGATTTGTGCTCAGAAGAAAGCTGATAAAAAGTGATGTTTATGCAGCTGCCAAGGTCTTTCAGCTTCTCTGGCTGTCCGCAAACAGGAGAAGCGGGGAGGGAGCACAGCCCCAGTTACTCCCAAGGCCTTTCCCCCCACCCCCGGTCAGTTCTCGGTCTGGGACGCTCGGACTGTTATCTCCATTCCGTGAATGTGGTTTCGGGACTCTCTCGGCTCCGGGATCGTTAGCCGGGAACAGGCTGAGCCTTGGTCATTGGGTGGGGGGGCAGTATCACTGTGTATCACTCATTTATATATTTGTATATAGTATTATTTTCAATATTATTGTAGTTTAGTTATTAAATTGTTCTTATCTTAACCCACGAGTCCTTTTTTCCCTTTACCCCTTTAATTCTCTCCCCTATCCTCCGGCGGGGGAGGGGAGGGACTGGGTGAGTGGATGCGTGTGAGCTGGCCCCCAGCCAAGGACAAACCCATCACAATATTCCAGAAGGAAAAGTGAGAGAAGGCTCATAGGTCCTGTTACATTTTGCGCTAGGTCTGATCTGAGTATGTTTTAATTATTTTTTCATATTATCTATTTGATTTACATTCGCAGAATACATATCCTGCCCTTGTACTACTGCCCTTTAATTAAGAAACATATTTTTGAAAATGTTATTTAAAAAAATAATATTCTCCTTACAAGAATAGCAAGGTGCTAAAAATCCACCAAGTAAAGGATTACTTTTGTCTACTCTTTCTCATCTGACACAACCTGAAAACCATTTCCTGTTTGCATAAAAAGAAATCATAGTACCATTTGTACTCTCCTACTGGAAGGAAGTGCTCTCAGAGTAAGCTTTTAAAAATTCTTTTGCAGTTTCCACATATCTTCTGATTTCTATTGAATGGTATTCCAAGCTATACTGTAAGTAGACTGCAAACACAAGTTCTGAATTTTTTGATTTGACAATAAAGTTAAAGCAAGCTGATTTTTTCTCCTTTAGGAAGGAAACTAGAAAATCAGGGACCCTCAGCAAGTTTGCACATGGCACCAAGCTGAGTGGTGCAGTCAATACAATAGAGGGAAGGGATGCCATCCAGAGGGACCTGGACAGGCTGGAGAAGTGGGCCCATGAGAACCTAATGTGGTTCAACAAGGCCAAGTGCAAGGTGTTGCACTTGGGCCGGGGCAATCCCAGGTACTCATATAGACTGGGAGAAGAACTCCTTGAGAGCAGCCCTGAGGAGAAGGACTTGGGGGTCCTGGTGGACGGAAGCTGGACATGAGCCAGCAGTGTGCACTTGCAGCCCAGAAGGCCAACTATGTCCTGGACTGTATTAAAAAAGGGGTGGCCAGCAGGGAGAGGGAGGGGATTCTCCCCCTCTACTCTGCTCTTGTGAGACCCCATCTGGAGTACTGTGTCCAGGCCTGAGCTCCCCAGCACAAGAAAGACATGTCGCTCTTGGAAGGGGACCAGAGGAGGGCCA
>NW_010109099.1:0-6802 GCF_000699245.1 Pterocles gutturalis
TCATCCAGGTCATTGATAAAGATGTCAAAGCGGACAGGCCCCAAAACTGATCCCTGGGGAACACCACTGGTGACCAGCCGCCACCTGGACTTCACTCCATTCACCACGACTCTCTGGGCTCAGCCATCCAGCCAGTTTTTTATCCAGCAAAGGGTGTTCCTGTCTAAGCCATGAGCCACTAGCTTTTCTAGGAAAATGCTGTGGGACACGGTGTCGAAGGCCTTGCTAAAGTCCAAGTAGACAACGTCCACGGCCTTTCCCTCATCCACTAGGCGGGTCACCTGGTCATAGAAGGAGATCAGGTTGGTCAACCATGACATTCCTTTCATGAACCCATACTGGCTGGGCTTGATCCTCTGGTTGTCCTGTACATGCCATGTGAGAACACTCAAGATGAGCCGTTCCATCATCTTCCCCGGTACCGAGGTCAGGCTGACAGGCCTGTAGTTCCCTGGGTCCTCCTTATGGCCCTTCTTGTGGATGGATGTCACATTGGCAACTTCCCAGTCTTCTGGGACCTTGCGTGTTAGCCAGGACTGTTGATAAATGATGGAGAGTGGCTTGGCAAGCTCCCCTGCCAGCTCTCTCAGTACTCTTGGGTGGAATCAATTATTATTAAGACTGGAGTTTAAATATCATGACCCAACATCACCACAGACTCATTACTCTGCCAGTTAGAGGCCACCAGCAGTGGATTCCACCATGGGCAACATAGGTCCACCACTCTAGTGACTCATGGTAGAAGATACGAGGAACACCTCTCTCACAGAAGCTTCCTGTGAAAACAGTCGTTCTCAAACCCACAGGAAGAAGTGTCATGAAGTCTTCCACCAAACCAGCCATAATGCCTACACAGTCAACCAATGCAGTCCTTGTGTGGTGTCCAACATCCTTTGTATATACATTCAGGCAAATGTTTAAAAATGTCAACCTGAAAATTGATCTGTTACTAGCAACCGCTAAACCAGAACTACTGACAAAACTGGAATCTCAGCTTTCTAACGTCAGAAAAGCTCTGTTAAAACCTCTCCAAAAGCTCACAGTTTTACACATCTTCGCAATCCCAAGGCTTGTACAACTAGCAGATGGAAGATCCATACCTTCAAAGTCTAAATATTAACATAAAAAGCAATGTTAAAGGATGGTTATTTTTCTGAGCCTACACAGAAAGCAGCTTACTTTACAGCAGCACAAAGGGCTGCAACTTAGGAGTTACTCAGCTTGTAAATTCACTGTGAATCTACAAGTACACAGATTACATAGAATTTCATAAACACAGGATATCACTGTCCTGAGAAATGCTGTGAAGGGATGCAGAGAAGCAGACTGACATCTTACAGATAATCATTGGAGTTAGTGAAGAGACAAACATTACCAAAACAACCACCCTGAAAGTATCTCCCATAGGCACTAAAGGGATCAAGGGAACTACGTAACAGAAGACCTCCAGACAAGTTGTATTTCCAAATTTCGAGAAGAAGAAGGAGTTTAAGAGATAGACCCATTTGAAAGCTAGGCCTGTGGAGTAAAGCACTTTGAGAAGACCCTACCACCAGTAGTAACTGGCTACAGAACCATCAATGTCTGTCAGAGATGCCTCTGCCCTACTCAGCTTAGGGCAAATGGTTATACATGAATGATGAAGATACAACACTAGGAACTGCAGACAATGCCCAGCCAAGAGAGACCTGGCCATGTGTTGTGGGGACATACTCTTTTCAAACCATGTGCATAAAACAAGACAACAAGCTATGGCTGATGAAGAGCAGAAGTGGAAGAAACACACTGAGCTCCAACAGAGAGAAAGAACAAATTGCTTAAACCTGCTAAAGATGAGGTTGCGCTTTGTCGTGGTCTTCATGGTTAGGCAGGACAAGCCATCCACACTCACTGATGCAGCATTCAAAAGAGTGCAGAAATATAAGAAACTTCCAGAACACAGAAATCTCAAAGAGGTGCTCCAGAGGTAAAGTCCTTTGCCACTTTTCCCATGCTCTTATAAGAAAGCCACCCAGACAACTACACTTTACTATCAGAGCTCAAGACAAGTCATCAAGACAAGATCACTCAGTCTACAACCCCTAGTCACTTCTACAGAGATTACTGACATCTTCACCAGATTTTCCTAGGGAAATCTATGAAAACTGTACAATATAGATGCTTACGGGGACCATCTTATTCTTCCTGTTCTCCTCTGGTCTAACCAATTAACACACTGCAGAAGACTTCTGGCAAACTCTCCCAGACTCATGGAGAGTTAGCAGGAATTGGTATCTCCTCTGACCAGTCCTCCAGGGAACTACCACCTGCAAAGGAATGAAGCTTGGGAGCCATGCTGCAAGTTTTGGGCTCAAGATGCCTGGATCTCAAGAACCTGGTTCCTTTATTTATTCATCCACCTCAGAAACACTAACATAGTTTTTTGTTCTTTACCAACACAAGTGGAAAGAGGAGGAAATGTTAACCCAGGCCCCAAGGTGTCTAGCTCAGGAATCTACAATTGCTACAAATTATTTACTCAAGGGGCTACAGACAATCTGGGACAGTGTGCCAGCTGTACACAACAGGATGGAACAGCAGGGAGACAGCAACTACCCAACACTTATTATAAGGGTGGATAGAAGATGCACACTGAAGATTTCAGACAAGACTAATGTGGTGGGCACCAAAAAGGACTGGGGTGGGTTGACCCTGTCTGGATGCCAGGTGCCCACCAAAGCCGCTCTATCACTCACTCTTCTCAGCAGCCCAGGGGAGAGAAAATATAACAAAAGGCTCATAGGTCAAGATAAGGACAGGGAGGCATCATTCACCACTTACCGTCATGGGCAAAACCAGACTTGACTCAGGGAGATTAATTTATTGCAAATCAAATTGGGATACAGTAATGAGAAATAAAAACTAAACCTTAAAACACCTTCCCCCAACCATCCCTTCTTCCCAGGCTTAACTTCACTCCCGATATCCCTTACCTCCTCTCCACACCTGAGCAGCACAGGGGTACAGGGAACGGGAGTTGCAGTCAGTTCATGACATGTTGTTTCTGCCACTTCTTCCCCCTCATGGGGAGGACCCCACACACTCTTCCCCTGCTCCAGTGTGGGGTCCCTCCCATGGGACACAGTCCTTCATTAACGTCTCCAATGTGAATCCTTCCCACGGGTTGTAGTTCTTCACTAACTGCTCCAGTGTGGGTCCCTTCTACTGGGTAGAGTCCTTCAGGCACAGACTGCTCCAGCATGAGTCCCCCACCAGGTCACAAGTCCTGCCAACAAACCTGTTCCAGCCTGGGCTCCTCTCTCCATAGGGCCACACATCCTGCCAGAAGCCTGCTCCAGCATGGGGTCCTCCCTAGGATGCAAGTGGATCTCTGCTCCACCGTTACTGTCCATGGCTGCAGGGGCACAGCTGCCTCACCATGGGCTGCCGGGCAATCTCTGCTCCAGCTCCTGGAGCACCTCCTGCCCCTCCTTCACTGACCTTGATGCCTGCAGAGCTCTCTCACACATTGTCACTCCTCTCTCCAGTTGCTGTTGCACAGGGGCTTTTTCTTCCCCCTTCTTAAAGACGTTATCCCAGAAGTGCTACCACCATCACTGGGGGGCTCGGTCTTGGCCAGTGGTGGGTCTGTCTTGTAGCTGGCTGGTATTGGCTCTATCAGACATGGGGGAAGCCTCTGGTATCTTCTCACAGAAACCACTCTTGTAGCCTGCCCCTCTACCAAAACCGTGCCATTTAAACCCAATACAACTGATCATGTTTTTTTGATTACATCACTGTCAAAGCTCAGACATTAGTATAGTTTGCTTTCCCTGTTTCTTGTGCCTTCCACAGGAACACCTGTTATCCATGTGAAAAAACAAAAGATACCATCTCAGTACTGACTACCAGCTAAAAAAAAAAAAAAAAAAATCTACAGCTGAGGAATCTTGAAGTAGTAAATATAGATTTGACTGCTCAATTTTTATATAGTATAATGCTGCCAAAAGCGCATTACATATGTGATGAAACTAGGCATAATGCAGAAGTGATTGCAGCAAGAACACGTGTTCAGACATCAACATCCATAGTCATTACAATAAGCCAGTGAATCCTAACCATGTTCTGAACATTAAAATTCAGCTTTAACAAAGTGTGTTCAATAGTAGCCTCATTCCAAGTTCTGTACAAGAAAAATGCTCATCAGTGTGACCAGGCTGCTACTATTTCACTGAAAATAGATGACAAATACGTAGAAAGCCTTCTTAATGTATGTGTTAAAATTACAATGACCAAGGTGAAACCCAAACATTCACATTGTCCTATGTCTTCTTTACAAGCCAAATCTCCATTTTCAAGTTATGTTTAATATTCCACATAACTCCATGTTACCTCAAGGTGTTTGTAAGCTACATCAGGAAAGAAAAAGCAGGGTGGCCTAAACAAGTAGGAATCCCAGTGACAATGCCACCACCAAGCAGTAAGGACCCAGTTCATTTGAACAAGTGTGTCATAACTCCAGGGATCATGCCATTTTCCAGTTGTGATACAGGAATGCAAAAAGACATTTGTTCTTACACATTACCAGAGAGAATAATTTATTAGTTTCTGCTATGTTAGCAGATCATGTTATGTCTTTATCTCTGTCTACATGGTCACACACCAGAGATTATGTATTACTTAATAAGTATTAGTAGTCCCATCTGAGTCCAAGAGAACAAATACAGAACAGTCCAAACTGGGTAGTAAGCTACAAATCTCATTTTAAAAAAGGGGGAAATAACTCTTTTACACACAAACCACCTAGCCTCAAGAACAAACCAGCTGCCACATAAATTTGTCAGGTTTCATAAAAAACATGACAAGGAAACCTCAAGGGTACACAAGTCCTTGGAAGAGAAAGTCATCTGAAATTTAAGGAGCAACAAGGGAGGTGGAGTGACAACAAAACCCCTTGATGCCTAACTAGGACATGCTGAAGAAATTGCAGCTAAGATCTCTTAAGAGACTGAAAATAAATCTTTTAAAGTATAAATCAAAGTTACATTTTATCTCTAATTTTTGCTTTCTCTTTCCACTTTTCTATCTTATACCCTGGCCTTAAGTTTGCTAAGCAGCTGACAGTTGTTTGGGACAGAGTCTACCAGAAAAGGACTAACACATAAAAGGTTCTGAAAGAGGCAAAACAGAAACACACACATAATCTCAAGTGGTCTGCATCCAGCACACAGTCAAAGAACTCAACATATTTCAGGAGAAAGGCCTGGTCCCCCATCAACCTTAAAGAAATCCACAACTTTTTTCTACTTATATTCGCTGAAACTTGTACTTGTGCATTCTTATATAAACCACAGTGCAAGGAAGTCCAGAGCAGTAGTACAACTGCTCTGCTAAATGCACAAAACAACCACCAATTCAGTTTAAGATCAGTTTTTGAAAGTTTTATTAATATTACTTTATCAATATCACTAGCTGTAACTCACAACTGGCATTTGCCATCTGTAAAAAATATGAAGACTGACCTTTAAAAAAAAAAATCTTTTGCTGAAGTCTGGTAATGGCTACAGCTTCGCAGATACTGGAGAAGGCTGATTACTGATATAACCTGAAAGACTGTATTTGCATTCATACCACTTGCTGGAAAAAATAAACTTGTCAAAACTGCAGGAAGCCAGCAACGAGGCTTTAAATCTAGAAAATAAATTTTAAAGTTTCTCTTTGTGCTTGAATTACTGCTTCTGCAGAAAGGAAGAACATCTTTCAAGTGAAACTAATCCATTTAATTCAACTAATTTTTGTTTTAGGTCAATGTAATGCATTCCACACATCTCAAACTATGAGTCACGACTTCATAAAGCTGTCTTGCATTCATACTTGTTTTCCCATGCTTCAGAAAGGGAGAAACTAGCTGACCATTTAACAAGTACGGTCCTAGTTAACAGGCTATAATTGGGATGCCAAGACAATAGTGTCTTTGTGCACAAAAACCTAAGAAGCACTGAATGATAAGAGCAACATACAAGCTTTAAGATCAATACACCAACAGAGCAGAGGCAGTTTACGCAGGACCCTGTGGCTTCAGAGGCATTACTAAACACTGTTTCTTAAAGTAAATTTTGAGAAAGAAATTAGTGACCTGTAAATCAGCTATTTAACAAACATTATGTGTATCTATCAACTAAACACTGCAATCTCAGCAAAAGCTTCAAGTAAATCCATACTCCCACCATGATCCTCCAAAAAGATATTTGTCTAACAAAAGCTTAGCTCAACTGAAGAGTTTATTCTCTTAACTAATACTGCTATATTTAAGAAGTATGTGGAAGCTCATTATGTAACATATTCTACTGAATCTACCTTTTAATGAAGATCTTTTTTTTAAGTTGTTACTAGTCTCCTACCCACACACCTTGGAAGGGCAGCAGAAGTACCAGAACAGCTGCCAGACCTCAGGAAGATTGCATCAACCACAAATGAAGCAACACATACACACAACAAAAGAACCTTCTTATCTCCAAACAGCAATCTCTCACTGCAAGGCTTGGAAGGAAATTTGACTTCCAAGCGCAAAGGTTTAACCTGCAGACCTGAGCACACCAGACCAAAACACTCAGGAGCATAAAGCTCGCCTCAGCCTTCCCCAGCCTCCTCGCTCTGGACCCTTTTATAGCGCAGAAAAACCCAGGACGGGGCGGAACTTAGGCTCCAGCTCTGCGAGTCTATTGGCAGCCGTGCTGTCAATCAGCGGACCCAGGCGAGCTGTCTCCGTGCCCGGTCCCTCCGCCGGGCCCTTGCATGAGTGACGTGGGCGCCCCCTAGGGGC
>NW_010109100.1:0-203 GCF_000699245.1 Pterocles gutturalis
GTTTGGGCACAGGGCTGGGGAAGGGCTCGCCGAGCCGCTGCAGGTCTGTGTTTGTTGCTGAGCCTGGAGCAGCAGGAGGGAGATTTGTCTCAGCCCATCAGCCAAAGCCGCTCAGGCTCTGCCCAGCCTTTCTCCCGCTCCCCAAGCCTCCCCGCAACCCTGAGCCCTCTTGGGGTGCTTGTCCCCCCGGCCCGATTCCACAG
>NW_010109100.1:309-816 GCF_000699245.1 Pterocles gutturalis
AGAGGTCCTGCCCCAACAGCCCGTGTCTGGTGGCTCACTGGGGCTTTCCCGGTGGAAATACATTGCTCAACACCAAACCAAAGCTCTTTCCAGCAAGGGTGGGAGCAGTCGATGCCAGGAACTGCCTGTGCCCGAGCAGGCAGAGGCGAGGTCCCTGGAAAAGCGGGCACCCAGCTTGGTTTTTCCTCTTTCCGAATCTTCCATCACTTGTTGAAGCCCAGAGCTGCGCTGCTCCTGCCCAGGGGCCGGGATGGACCCCAGGAGCTCCTGCCCCAGCAGTGCCGCAGCTGCGGAGGCAGCGGGATGCGGTATCTCTGTAGCCTCCTCTGCTCCTTGCCCCTGATTAAATAAACATCCCAGAGTTATCAGGAGCTGCCAAAAGAGCTGAGTTGACATTAATTAGTAACCGAAAAGATTGGTTGGAAAGGGAATGATGGGAGCAAAATACACAGGGGTTTGTTTGCCTACTGCAGTGAAAGTGCAGAGGGCTCCCGCTGTCCCTCCCTC
>NW_010109100.1:899-1389 GCF_000699245.1 Pterocles gutturalis
TGCTCTGCTCCCAGCCTTGCTGACATGGAGAAAGCTGAAATCCCAAAAGCAAATCTTCCAAAATGGTGACATTTTGGGCAAGCACAAGCCCAGGGCTTTGCCCTCTGCCCTCCCTTGTCCCCTCTTGGGGTTTTTGTCTCGCCCAGACCAGACTGAAAAACAGCCTCCCCTTGAGACAGAGCCTGGGAGCCTTCATACTGTGAGGTTCGCTAGGAAATAGGGGTGGCAGGACCTCAGAACTGGTTCCTGGCTCTATCCTCACCCTGGCCGCGAAGGCGCCGGCAGCAAAGCGCCCCAGCCCGCGTCTCCCGGAGCTGCCTGTATGTGGGGGGAGCCCCGTCCCCCCCAAACGCACCCAGCTCAGCGTGGGCTGCGGGGGATGCTGGGTGGGAGAGCGTCTCTGCCCCTTTCTCTGACCTTGGCTTGTTTGTTTTCTCCCGCTGGGGCAGGCTGAGCAAACAGTGGATGCCAGGGCTCCGGCCGCAGCCGT
>NW_010109101.1:0-9997 GCF_000699245.1 Pterocles gutturalis
GGAGGACGAAGCCTTGCCTGGGCAGCTGGCGTACCACGTTCCGGGTTGTGTGACCCGTGTTTGGAATGGGTGTATACGGCCCTGTATACAGTGCCATCCAGCACGCGCGTCAGGTGTTTCCTTGCCCCTCTGCTGAGGCTGAACGCTTGCGTACCAGAAACTCGTTGTCAGTGCTTTGGTAAACCCCCAGCTTACATAGACACGTACATGAAAGTATGATGCCTGCGACATCTGGGGACAGTTTGGCTGTTGAAGAAGAATGGACTGTCTGTGTATGCATATGGCTAGCTCTTGGGGAAAAATAATAAGACTGTGAGGACAACTAATAGGAATTAGAATAAGGAGAGGATGTAATATTAGAAGATAATTAAGAAGAAAAATCAAATTGAAATTTTAAACTAGCTAGCGCTGTTCGCTTATGATGAGCTTCCCTCAGAGCTGTGAAGATGATTACTAAATCTTTAGGAAGTGGTGGCAAACTTGAGATTTTGTATTATCAGTTATGTAAATCTATGGAAATATTTCAGGGGAGCAAAAGCCTGTCACTAAACTTTTTCTGAACTTAGCTTTTATGTTTCGTAAGATGTTTTTGATTCAGCAGTTACAAAAGTTTTGTGCATAGTGACAGCATGTTGTTTAGTAGTCGGTTAGAGAAAAGAAATAAACAGCTGTGGCCTTCCATCTCCTGCTCACCTGTTGCTCAACTGCAGATGGATTATGGTGGGAATTTGCACCTCATTCATTTGGCAGAAGTTACACTTGTTATGGTACAAAAGTTGACTAACTTTTCAGAGAAAATATTTTTATGGGGTTTTTTTTTTAATTTACTTCCCATGTAAAGGCACTGAATTTGCAGGTAAAAGATATTTTGCCTTCTCTAAACAACTCTACGAAGTTGGGCTGAAGTCCAAAAAATAATAATTTAAAAATGTATCTCTTTATTGTTTATTGTGCATGTAACCCCTCCTGCCATAATCATATTGTGCTTTCTGTTGTCTAACACTGATGCAAGGTGTTTTGAAAGTAAATAGAGAGGAACCCCCACACCTCAGGTTCCTTCAGCTCTGTCTCCCCAGTTTTGCATGTACATTACACCTGTATCTTCATTGGCACTCGGACATAGTCTGTAGCTGATTCAGAAGCAGACTGCAAGTTAACTCACGTTCTGTTGAAGGGTGTGCATAACACATGGACGTCTACTTTAAGAGTGTTTTAAGTATTCTCTGGCTGAACATCCCGGTACATATTGAACTTAAAGAAAAATTCAAATTGTAAATATTTCAGTTATATCATATATTAGATTTATGTCCCTTATGGACAGATGAGAAGATCAGAATTGCTGTGTGTTAGGAGCTTTCTGCAAACCCTATTGAGGCAGTGGTAGGTTTCTTGTAATTTTGCTTGTGCCTGTGTCTCTTCTGAAATAATGGATTTTTGACATTACCAGAAATACCTCTGCACAGGAGGCATTGCAGAGAAAGGCTGATTTGAAAATACATTGTAAACACAAATGTATCTTTTTGAGTCTAGCAAAATGCACCTTTCTAGCCAAATGTCATTATTTCCTATTTTTTTTAAAGTAAAAAATCACTGGAGGAATTTAGATTCTGCTTTCTTAAACTGAGAAACAAGCATCACTTTAAACATACAAGAGCTTTCTTTCTCTAAAATGTGAAATGGGGCCATTTTAGCATGTTCTAAATAAGTGGGTTTGAACATTTGCTGTGAATCTGTAAATATTTTCTTAATCTGAAAGTTTACTACATTCAGGCTTATTCGTTCCATTTTTACCTCCCCTTGAGGGCTTTGCATATAGTTTTATTTATTAGCTTCATTGTTTCATTTTTATTACCATCACTGCAATAAATTTAATCATTCTGACAGTGAGATATAATCTGCCTTCCTCTGCACTGTGCCATATTCTGTCAAATAAGAGTGAAAGCACTGGTGATTTCATTTAACAAGGACAATTTTTGTTTGGCCATCTGTTACCATTCTTTGCAGTCTACTTACCTCCCCAGGAGACCCCTGGTTAGAAGCAAACTCTCTTTTTTTACTTTTTTTTTTCCCTTCTTCTTTTCTTTCTTTGAACAAGGAAGAAAAAAGAACCTTAGTCTAAATGGCTTTACACCACAAAGTGGATGCTTTTTGGAAATGGTAGTGTCCAGACTAGCGAAGTAGCTTACAAGATCTACTGTGCTATTTGAACTAAAATAATGTATATTTTCATGTATATGTATTTAGGAAAGGGTGAAAGCAGACAAAGCAAATAGCTGTGAAATGCATTTTATAATAGCAGGTATTTTATGTATGTTTCAGTGTCAGTGATGGGAACCCCCACCCACAGCACCGTGCACCTGAGCGACTGGCAGAAAAGTTACTTTGCTATTACCTCTGGCACCTGCACACCCAGCCAGAAGGCAGATGAATACCGTGCCAAAATCCTGCGTATTCAGTATGCATGGGCAAACTCTGAGATCTCTCAGGTCTGTGCTGCCAACCTGTTTAAAAAATACGTGGAGAAATACTCTGCAATTATTGACTCTGACAACATAGAGACTGGCTTGAATAACTATGCTGAAAACATTCTGACTTTGGCAAAGTGTCAGCAAAATGACAGTGACAAGTGGCAATCTGCCTTGACAACAGATAATGTATTTGAATTAAAGTGTGTGCAAGAGAAGATGCAGGCTGGCAAAAATTTGCAAAGCTCTCAGATGGCACCAACAGATGCTTGTGTACTAGCTGATAAAGGGGTCAGTGCCTCTGCTACTCCAGGTCTTCCTAAACTCGGTATCCTCAGCAGTGCTGGAGAGGCTGAGCTCTGTGCTGGCTCAGCAAAATGTGCAAGCCAGGGTGCAGATCTCCTTGAGCATCCCGCATCTTCAAAGTCTCTTCAAAGCAGTGTGCCTCCTGTGAACAAAACTCCAGATACACTTCCTGCCTCTGTGGCCTCCTTAAATGAACAGGTTCATACAGGTTTTCTGGCAACTCCACTATTTGGAAGTAAAGAAGCAACAAGTAGTAGTTCTCTGAAAATGTCGAGTAACTGTCGCGATGGACAAAATCTGTCTGTGTCAAATCAGTCAGCTGTGCCTGCATGGTCCGCAAGTTTGGGAAAAAGGAAAGCGTTTTATGG
Source organism: Pterocles gutturalis (assembly GCF_000699245.1). NCBI lineage: Eukaryota > Metazoa > Chordata > Aves > Pterocliformes > Pteroclidae > Pterocles > Pterocles gutturalis. The sequence continues at coordinate 3,140 of NW_010109101.1, forward strand.
TCTGGCTGATGAAGGCAGCACAGTGACTCCTAGCCTTGCTCCATGTCAGGTTTCCATTAGTACAGAAACCAGTAGTTTTTCAGGGTATAGAAACAGAAATGAAGAGAGCAATGTTCCTGGTTTTAGAAGTGCAAAAGAACAGCTGTGGGTGGATCAGCAAAAGAAATCCCAAAACCTAGCCCAGCGTGCACCAGTCTCATCATATGGAAGCATAAAAAAATCACTGGGTGCAGGCAGATCTCGGGGCCCATTTGGCAAGTTTGTTCCTCCAGTTCCAAAACAAGATGGAAATGAAAATGGAGGAGCACAGTGTAAACCTCATGCAAGAGGACCAACGGATCCATCACTGCCTGTAGATGAACGACTGAAAAACATAGAACCAAAAATGGTTGAACTCATTATGCATGAGATCATGGACCACGGGCCTCCCGTTAACTGGGATGACATTGCTGGAGTTGAATTTGCTAAAGCCACAATAAAAGAAATCGTAGTCTGGCCCATGCTGAGGCCAGATATTTTCACTGGGTTACGTGGTCCTCCCAGAGGAATTCTTCTCTTTGGCCCCCCTGGGACTGGCAAGACTCTTATAGGCAAGTGCATCGCATGCCAGTCTGGAGCGACTTTTTTTAGCATCAGTGCCTCTTCCCTGACTTCCAAGTGGGTAGGCGAGGGGGAAAAGATGGTCCGTGCGCTGTTCGCTGTGGCACGCTGCCAGCAGCCAGCAGTGATTTTCATCGATGAAATTGATTCTCTGTTGTCTCAGCGTGGAGATGGGGAGCATGAGTCGTCGAGAAGAATAAAAACTGAATTTCTGGTCCAGTTAGATGGGGCAACAACCTCTTCTGAAGATCGTATTCTAGTGGTTGGAGCAACAAATCGACCCCAAGAAATTGATGAAGCTGCCCGAAGGAGACTGGTGAAGAGACTGTACATTCCTCTTCCAGAAGCCTCAGCTAGGAAGCAGATTGTCACCCGTCTAATGTCAAAGGAGCACTGCTCTCTGAGTGAAGAGGAAATCGAACTGATAGTTAGGAAATCAAATGGGTTTTCTGGGGCAGACATGACACAGCTCTGTCGAGAAGCTTCTCTGGGCCCTATCCGCAGTCTTCAGTCCATGGACATTGCAACCATCATGCCGGACCAAGTGCGGCCTATTGCTTTTCTGGACTTTGAGAGTGCCTTCAGGACAGTGCGGCCCAGCGTCTCCTCGAAGGACCTGGAGCTGTATGAAACCTGGAACCAGACGTTTGGCTGCGGTAGATAATTGCATCATAACTGTTTCACAGAAACATTTCTTTAGCACTGTCATGTATTAAACCCATGATATTTTAGAGTTTCTGCACTTCTTTTTGTTTCTGTCTTTGAAATAAAATCTTGTTACGTTGTGCAGGCAGAGGTCTAGGCCCTGGTCTGAGATTTCACCGATTAAAAAGACGACGAGAAACTGCTGGTCGCAATATGAGAAATTGCTGAACACAAGTAACAGAGTGCAAAGCTGACAAAAATTACAGATAGGTGCTGTGAAAGATGGACAAATTTCACTGGTGTTTAAAGGAAAGATGATCAAACCTCACATATAATTGAAGAGAGCATTGGGGGGAATCTTGCAAAGCCCACTGTGCTGTATCAGTAATGCCATGCAAGGCTGAGGGGACCCAGGGAATGTTATCAGAAATATCAGTGTGGGGTAGGGATGTAGGGGCGTGTTGTTTGGGAGGAGGCAGGAGCAGAGGAAGGAAAGGATTGAGGTGGATGTGAGAAGAACATGCATAGAAAAACAGAAGGGGGGATAAAAGGGGGCAATCTCATCTAAGCAGTGATCTTGTCTGACTGAGCCCTGTGTCACGTTGCTGCAGTCTGTCCCAGCTGCTTGTTAAATACTTTTCCTGATGATTTTCTGCATGACCTTGCTTTCTGTGCTGCATCCACGTGTGTGGATGTGTGCTAGTGGGAGGTCTGGGCACCTGCAGCTGGAGAAGAGGCCATTGGTCATAGGGACTGTAGGATCTGAGGGCCAGCCTTGGGCTAGCCAGCACCAGGTGCTATGGGGATCCTGGTCTGCATGCAAGCTTCACTTACAAAACTCACTAGTGAACTTCAAGCTGGACTAGCTGGCAAGTAGGAGGAAACCAGCATCTGCAAAGAGCCTGGATATGAGCCAGTGGCAGGGTAAGGAGGCTCAGAGTCTGGGCATGGGTATTAGATGAACTTAAATCCCATGGAGATGTTTGAAGGCTCCGACAGTGTGGTGTCCTTGTGAAGCTGGAGAGTGCGGGGGCTGCGGGTCTCGCTGGGGATCTTCAGTTGTTTTCGGCTGGAGATGAGTGTCAAGGTGGGACTGTGTTGTGGGATTTACATGAGCACGTTTTCTGTGTATGTGCATGCTGGTAAAGGCACAGCTTGTTCAGCATCCTGGTCTGTGTGTGTGTGTATCTGCTGTTCTGGATTCGGAGCTCATCCTCACTCCTGGCTGGGCCCGCAAGCAAAAACGGCACCAGCTGCATCCATCAAACTGCAATGGGAGAAGCCTCAGTCTGAGAGTGCACCTGACTGGGATGTAGTGGCCGGGAAGGTGAAATCCTGTGTCCCAACATCGACTGGGTTCCACTGCTCTTTAAAAAATCTTAATGCAAGAATGGTTAAATTCCTAGCTAGCTTGTATTTGGTGTTCTTACCTAAGGTCTGAAAGAAATGTGCAGCCTTCTGTTCACATAACCTGTCCTTGCCTGCTGGCGGGACAGAGCTGCCCCTGGATAGAAAATAAATTAAAAGCTTTCCTCTGGATTCTTTTGTTAATGTGGCAGAGCTGGCTGCTGTGATGTCCATGCTTTATTTTCAGTTTTTCTAAAGCATAATTCTCCCCTATTGAGGAAATGCAGAGCTTTAAAGCTAGTTGTACTTAGATTTTTCTAAAAATGGATAAATACTGTTTAGTTAGCATTTTTTAAAAGCCATTTGGGAACTACAGAGGCTGTGAGACTGTAGTGAATATTGAGCTCAGAATAATTTGGAAGACTTGGCATTTCTTGGAGTTTATACTGATTTAAACATAAAAATGTAAATTGTATTCTTAGCTTCTGTTTTTAGCAAAGTGTGGTCTGTATTAGAAATTGTTTTGCAGAGATGTAAAAATTCAGGTATGCAAACTTAATTTAAAGTAGAATAATTAGATTATTTTGTAAGAATAACTGTGTGATGTGGTCCAAACCGATTGACTTTTGTGCCACTTGGGTAAAGCTTATGAGATTAAATCTGCTCTTACAAGTTTAGTGTCGGAGAGCTATAAACATGTACTAGGTAAGATTTTTGCTCTCTCCAAACATCTTTCCAACCCTAATGAAAACGTGTTCTTTAAACTCTTTTTCTCAGGCATGTGAATGAAAACCTCTGAGAATTTTAATTGTTTAGTAAAACCTAAGGGTTGCTCAAGGGTAATAAAACCCTTATGTATGTTTAAATAATTGCCTTACTTATGCTGGGAATTATTCTGGTATGCTATGTGATTATCTGTGTATCTGAATATTCATGTTTTGATGGAGATGGCTCTACTGACAGGGCCAGTGAGAATGCACATGGTGATAGAGAATAAAACACCTCCTAAGATGACAAGGACTGGGAGAGAAATACTGTGCTGCTATAGTTGTCTTCTGTGAAGTGGAACTTGTGAAAGAGATAAAAGGTAGAACCACAGCACCAGGCAGGAATATTCTTCTTCCTTCTTCTTAGGTTATTCATTACTTGGCACTCTCTTGAATTACATGAACCTGCTTTTATTTTAGAAAACACATAGAAATAGTGAAAGGGAGTATTAGATCAAGTTTATTCTTTTTCTTTTTTAGTAATGATGCAAGTAATCTCTTCAGCCACCTAGCAATATTCAGGCTTTGTTGCAGAACTCGCAAGTCACCAGGACTTCCAATATTAGCCCAATATGTATTTCATAACTCACTATAACAGTGCCACCAAACAAGAGATTAGATCACCAGTAACATAATTTCACAAAACATAGGAAATAGCACAGAAGTAGGGCATGATTGTAATTTAAGGGAAATGGTGCAGATAAATCTGCTTTAATGGATTTGTTTAGGGTATGCAGAAACCTATGTACTTCATTATTTATCCTTTTTGGCTGGCTGAACTTTGTAAGAAGAAATGCAGGACTCTTCTCTGGTTTTGTGGTTCAGTAACATTTGGTGCACAATCTCTTAGTTTATCTTAAATAAAGGTAAATAATTGCAGTCCTGGAAAAGTGAGGTCTTATAATCAAGGCAATTCAGATTCTTCATTTTCTCAGTGCATCTTGTATTTGAGTTAGCTAAATTGTCTCAGAGCAGTATGAAATCCCCAGATGAATTTTCATTTGTAGAAAACTGTGCCAACACAACTAGATGAAAAGCTGATGAAGCAGCAATGATTGTTATCTGCTAATGGCAAGTGGATGAAAACCAGACTGGCTTCTAAGAGCATCGTTAAGATTGTCCTATTGAAATAAGGCAATTTTTGTTTTTCTCATAGAAATTATGTAACTACTCCCAAGCCAACATGTAATTGGAAAAAACCCCACCAAACGAACAAACAAAACCCAACTTTTCCTATTAAAATTATAATTTTGATGGCAGTAAGGGATTGGTCTTGGTGAGCACTTACATTTTCTAAGACTTAGAAGATGTTTTGAACTGCAGATACACAAACAACGCTTGCACTTGTATTCAAGCTCATGAGTGTGTGTTCCTTTGAAATTTATATGAAAGGTAGGGCTTGGGAGAGTTTTGAAAGAAGGCTCATGAGTAGTTTTCTCACTGAAAGAGATAGTCTGACAGGTTAACTTTGGCTAACAGCTGGGTGCCCACCCACCCTCTCACTCCCCTTCTTCGGTGGGACAGGGGAAGAAAATAGGATGAGGGAGCTTGTGGGTTGAGATAAAGACAGGGAGATCACTCACCAGTTACCATTGTGGGCAAAACTGACTAGGCTTGGGGAAAATTAACTTCTTGCCTATTAATTTGGGTAGTGAGAAACAAAACCAGACAAGCGCTGAAACACCTTTCCTCCCTGTTGTCGCAGACTCGACTTTGCTCCCAGCTCTCCTACCCTGCCTTCATGGGCCACAGTGGGGTGGGAGGTTATGGTCAGTACAAAGCTGTTTGTCTCTACTGTTCCTTCCCCTTCGTGTTTATCCTCTGCTCTGGGTGGGCACTCTGTGGACCACAGTTCCTTTAGGAATATCCCTCTGCTCTGGCATGGGCTGTCCATGGGCTGCAGTGTGGCTATCTGCTCCACTGTGGGTCCACTGGAACCAGCTGTGTCTGATGCAGGGCAGCCCCTGGCATCTTCCCATGGAGGCCACCCCTGCAGCAACCCCTGCTACCAAAACCTTCACACCTACACCCAACATATATGCCTTCAGCAGAACAATTCATCTACCTGCAGTGCTTAGTGAAGATAGTGACATAAAATTCACAAACACGTCGATTTCTTAGTCTTACTTTTTAATATCTTAATACCATTCTTTATCTTGTCTGCAGACAAGCAGTCATGTACAGTGCTATAGCTGTAACCAGTTGCAGTACTAACAGACCTCTAGTGCTTGGTTTAACCAGTGATGATATGATCACATTCAGGGCTTCCTGTATGCCATATATGCTGCTCCCCAAGCACAATCTGATACATACTTAATGTTAAACGTTAGTAAAATGGCTTTCTTGCTTGGATTCTTCTTTAGCAAGATTGAAGATGGGCAAAATTCTTCCCCAGTGCCTCATCTCCGTTGCTATAATGCAAACATTTTGTGCCTTGTCCTGTCCTTGTTGCTCACAGACATGGGGAAATGTTCAATCATACCCTTTGTAGCAGGTACTTAAAACAGTTGGGATCTGTTGTCATTTGGCATTGCAGTACTGCCTAAACTAAGTAAATGTCACTCTTCCACTCTTTCTAATCGTGTCCTGTTGGTTAGACTTCTGATCATTTCTGTGGGTTCACGTCTCTCCTGCATTGTGATACCCCAAACAGGACAGTGCTTGTCAGTGACAAGGGATGAACTGGAGCAGAGTAGGACTGACCATGGGTGCCAGGGTGGAAGACAGGTGAACTTTTCATTAGGGCATGATGCTTGTTTCTTTCTTTTCAGTTTGTAGGTCACTTTCAGCAAAGTTTTTATGAAGTTGCCATGTTTTTCTATCTTTCCCATCGGTTTCAGTATCAAAGTTATGCAGTGGACTGTCTCTCTTCCATCACTTAGTTCTGTAATGAAAATATTGACTCTGCTGCAGAAAAGACCTTTGTGAAATCTTTGGTATGGCTGTCCTGGTTTCAGTTTGGACAAAGTTAACTTTCTTCATAGTAGCTAGTGAGAGGCTGTGTTTTGGATTTGTGCTGAGAAGAAGGCTGATAACACACTGGTGTTTATAGTTGCTGCCAGGAAAGTCAAGGACTTCACAGCTTCTCTGCTGTGCCAGTGTCTGCAGGTGCAGGAGAAGCTGGGAGGGAGCACAGCCCCAATTACCAGCCTAGAATTTGACCTTAGGTTTAGGATTGAGACCCAAATGGGCCAATGGTCTATTCCATATCGTGCATGTCATGCCCAGTGTATAGGTGAGGCTCCGTCCGGAAGTGCTCTCTCTTGCTCCGGGTTGTCTCTCCCTGGGTCTCCCCTCTCTCAGGGTCGTCTCAGTCTCTCAGGCACTTGGGCTGTTATCTGTTCTGGGATTGTAGTTTTGGGACTCTCGCTGCTCTGGGATTGGTGGCTGGGAATGGGCTGAGCCTTGGTCATCAGGTGGTGAGCGGTATGACTGTGTATCACTCATTTCTATATTTGAATATGCTATTATTATTACCATCGTTATTATCTTCAATTTT
>NW_010109102.1:0-11711 GCF_000699245.1 Pterocles gutturalis
GCACACTGCGCCGTGAGCCCAGAGCGAGCACTCTCCGGTTAGGTGCAGCTTGTTTTGGGGAAAGTGAGAAATGTCTCTGGAAAGGGCAGACCTGGGGAAGACAGCGCCTTTTTCTCTGTCCCAGCATCGTTTACACCGTTTACTTTCGCGCCTCGTAATCGCAGCGTGTCCGTTCCCAAAGTACCTGCCTTTGTGTGCGCTGCCGGGCACCCCGTTCCCATCCTCTCAACCCTCCTGTAAAACCGTCCTCTGGTAAAGCTGAGGTTTGCTGGGCGATGTGGAAGTAATTGAGGGAAAGGACACGCCTAAGGGAGAAATGTAACTGGGGGGGGGGGTCCTGTGGGGTCACGTTTATTTTTCATTGGGGCAAATTGATTCGTCTGTCTCCTATTTCAAATAGCATTTTTCTGTGTGAGTGTATGAAATATAATTTCCTTTAGTAAGAAATCCATGCCCTCAGGAAGGAGTGGGAAGGGAGTTATATTTCCCCATTTAAAACATCCAAACCCTGGAAAAGTAGTGAGAGGGAGTCTTGATTTTTATTGTTTTGTTAAATGGAACTTCAGGGTCTTCAAACATTACGTTTCCAGTCTGTCCCTAGATTTCCAGTGTGTCCCAGTCATGAGGAACAGAAAAGGGGGGGAAAAAATCCCAGTCCTTCCAAGAGTTGCTCAAGGCACTTACACTGAGTCTTTTTTTTTTTTTTCTCTCTGCTTTCAAATGACTCAGTTCTGTTTGGCCAAAAATACAGGAACTGACTGAACAGTATGTATGCCTGTGCTGTGTGGAGAATATAGGAATTTCCTATAACATCTGAAAAATGTTCTTCTCGAGGCTTTAGTACTGTATTACTCCTCTCATAGACGTTCAGAGGCATAATGACACCCATAGTAGTCAGTGAAGGGGAGTGGGAAACAGTGCTGCATATCCAACTGGGTTCAGATAAGTTTTTGCCTAGGCCAAAGCAAAGAGAGCTGCCTCTGGGCTTTGCTCCCAGCATTTTCACTTTGGTATTTTGCTAGGAAAACTTTGACCTGTGGCCAAAAAAGAGCAGTTAAAAATAGTACAGTCTTTCTGAAAAATGCATCAGGTTAATACTTAACCCCAGTAGACTTTTTCACTCTCTGCTTTTGTACTCAACAGCGTGTTTCTTTTATTCTCTCGCCTCCCCTGCCGTGGACATAGATTAGATACACTAAAAACTGTTTATGATTCTGAAGACAAATTCTAATTGCAAAATTGAGATGGGCTGCTTAGCACTTGATTTGGTTTTTTTCGTTTTGTTTTGTATGCTTACAATGCAGCCCACTTCATGTAATACATTGGACAAAGTAGCAAACCATGGGAGAGTGTTAGCTGGATTGTAAATGCATATTTTTTATGGTAAAGGTCATCGCTTTGCTCTCTGCACTCTCTCTGTAAGTATTGTTTGAAAAATTAACAGCAAGTAAGATATAATGCTGACCAATCAAATTTCCTAGCTTGTGCAGTCTACATGTCTATGTACGAAATAATGAGCTACTTCAGGTTTCTTTATTTATTTATTATTCTTATTTAGGAAATTTGCAATGAATTTCCTGTAAAAGCTTTTTCTTTTGGGCTTTGGTATTGTTGCTTTATGCTGTTTGACATTAATTTTGCGTTGGCATTCTGCTAGGCAGTCTGAGTACGAAAATGTCATTCAAATTGCAAAATTTACTTGTTTACTAAACAGCTCACTTTCAGTGTAAATTATCATAAGTGGAAATGTGTTTTCATTTAAAAGTAGAAATACAGCAACAGAAAGAGTCAGGGAAAACGTCTTAAGAAGACTAGCTGGAATGCCACTATTTCATCCTCCAAAAATAACATAACCAAAACTAAAAATGTGGAATGGAATTCAAAATGGAATTCATTTCCTTACACTGTAAAAAGTCATAAACAGCTGCTATTCTGCATTTTGTGTGCGTGCTTTATTTTTGGGAAGCCGTAAAAAGCAAAAAAGTAACTGTTAATCTTCAACACATGGTGCAAATTTTGAAAGATGAGAAAAGCTGAGGTGAGAAGCTGTCTTTCTCTAGATACCAATTCCGCTGCCTATCAAGAGATAATTTATTCAGTGGCTCTAAATGAAGAGACTTGCTTTGTGTACCTTGCTGACCACATCCATCTATTTCTTCAAAAATCTATGAAGCCAAATACATTGATTATTTTCCTCCCATCCCCCTTTGGGGCTCAAGAGAGACTATTGGATTTTCTAATGTGATTTTTCCTGTATTGTGTGCCTTAACACTTGTCTATTTATGCCTGTGTTGAGCATAATCATTTGTGTTTTATTAAAACATATATTTGAAAAAGACATGCAGTCTCAATTTAGAGCCATTAGCAGGTGGAGAACTCACCGTTTAGTTTGTCCTGGAAGTTAGTTATGAGGGCAAAATTTGTAAAAAATTGAAATGCGTGATGTGGTTAGCACCATCTTTTTTCTGCTAAATTAAAAATATTATAATTGAAGATTTTCTACTCATTAGCATGGTTCAAATGCACAGCCTGCTGTTGGTGGGTTTCTTCTGGTTTTGGTCTCATAAAGAGATTAAAATGGGAACACTAGAGCTGTGTACACTCCTCCATGGTAGGTTTCAGCAAACACATCTGTGAAGGGAAGTGTTTTTTGCAGCCTCCTTTAGACCACCACCGAGTGCCCTTTTTCTCATTGTATCATGCTGAAAGACTGTTAGGTTGCCTATGCTAAGGTAAATAACCTTTTTATTCTAACAGCTTTCTGTGATATGGTCTCTTACACTTTTTGGTCATGTAACATTGGATTAGTGGTTATAAAAACCTGTTCTGTGTGTTACATTTAGATTGTGCAGATCACTTCATAAAACTACTGTATTCTTCTCGTTTGTTCTTCTGCCAGTTTGTGTCATCCACTAGTTTAATGAAGTGACATTTTTATGCGTACTTCATGTACATATTGGTGATAGCACTAAATGGTATTTGACCTTGGGTTTTCTATAAGAAACCCTTTTATAAATACATTCCTATGGAACAGTTCCTAGTTGACAGCTACATTTAAGAAAAGCTCAACAGTTCTCAAATACAGTCGTGTATTTATTCTTTTGCATATATGCTCTATCTACAGTATTAACCGTGTTGTTTCATATGGTATTAAATACACGTTATTTAAGGGTGCATTGGTAAGTGTAAGCTGAACTCTGAATACATTCTAAAGCTAGAGCAGATAGGTCAATGTAGGCTGTGTAAAACTAATCCAGACCTCCACTTCCTTGCCATGTGTAATTGTATCACTTCAGCACATGCTGAACTCAACTTTAGAGTTTTGTGGTGGTGACGAACAGCTCTGATAAATCTTACCATCCTCCTCCTTGCAGTTGTCTGCCTGGTCCTTTTGCTGGAGCTGCCGTGGAATGCAGCTGCCTAGAGAAAGGAACTGGTGTCCGCCCTTGGTCTTGGTCAGTGCAAGCCTTAGGATTTTAGCGTTAAGCTTAAACCTTGACGTTACACTATAGGTGTCAAGTGTTGCGTATCTTCTGCCTGCTCTGCTATGGTCATGTCAGCCTTTGAAAGGAGTTCTTAAGACTGTTCATGAGGCAGTGCAGCGGTGAAATTGTGAGCACAGTGCGGGCTCTGCTGGGAATGCGTTCATGGTGGACTAAGACATGGAGAGATGACTGCAGGAGAGTGCTTAAATGTCTTGGAATATACATGCCTTAAACCTTAAAAAAAAAAACCAACCCAAACCCCAAACTGCACTAATTTCCTATTTATTTCTTTGTTAAAGTAACGCTGATGGGCAAACTGTGTATTTCTACTAGTTTGAATGTGAATAGATGTTCATCTAAGTTGATCCTTGCCGTTGAGGCCCTAGATTTTTACTCCTAATGAAACGTGGGTTGCAGATACAGCTATGACTCCAATCCATTCAATAGGTGCATCTGCCCATAGCGATCTCATCAACTGGATAGTTACGAACTTTATACCGAGAGTGTTAATTTAGCAGATCACTAGGCTGAGCTCTGTTAATACCGGGTCTCCAGATTATCATGGCTGATATGCATGTATCTCTTTGCAGGATTTCAGCCTAACGAGCTTTTAAAGTATTTCATGTTGAATATGAAAGTGGCATATTTAATATGAAAGTTGTCTAGTTTTCCTAAATTTGTTGCCACATAATTTTGAATCAGTAAGAACAATCTGTTCTGTTAATTTGAACCAGCAAGCACAGGGAAGAGCTGAAAACAGCAGTTAGCAGGATCTGATCTGAAATTCGTTGCCCAGTCGTAAGGCCAAACGATTCACTGTTCTTGAAGAAATAATTTTTTTTCTTGTTATAGTTCTTTCTCTCTTAGCTCTGACTATTTCTATATATTTTCTATTTTTTACCTGTGATTTCAGAACATCTACTGCAGAGTTGAAAAAGATGAGCTTTAAAGAAACAGAATGGTCTTTTGTTCATTGTTGCCATGTGATGGATTTATATATAGCAATATAGTTAACTGGGAAGGGACAGTTCTATTTTCTGACAGTTTTACGTGTTCTTGTATTCTGTTTTATTCTACGCTAGGATTGAAACATTTCACTTATACCTTAAGAAAGGGAAAAAGCCAGTTTGCTCAGCTTCAGTACTCTTACTGCCACACATGAGATGCATATGGATTTTGTGTGTTCATTCAGAGAGGAATGTTCACTGCCCGTATTTCACCTGTATTGGTCAGATTGCAGAGTGGGTCATTAGTATAGTTTAGTTGTTCAGTCTCTTGTAACAACTTAGGGGGAAAAAAAAATACAGCCACACTATTAAATTAATGCGGTTCTCTTCTGCTTTGTATGTGATGGAATAAAAATTCACCAGCTCTTCATTTTTCTAAATTTTGGTAGCGTCAGTGTCATCTGGGGAATATGTGCAAATGCTGATTAAACATGTTTTTTTTAAGTACATTTTCAGTTTTCAGCTAATGGTAGAGCAATGCCAAAGCATTTGGCTGTTTGTCTAGTAATGCAATCTTTAACAAAAGCTGCCTATTTTAAAAAGAAAAAAAATTCTACCGCAGCAACCAATCTCTGCAGATATCAATTGATGATTTCTTGCCAATGTTTGATCTACAAAATATGACTGGAATTGTATCACTGCCACAGAGGAGCTGGCCTTGGGTTTTAAGGATGAAAGTGTCTGAAAGTTGGAAGTAGAATTTTACTTAATGAAAGTATATAAAAAAGAATTTTTAATTATGTATGTTTTTATAACCCATCAGACTGTGGGGTTTTTTTGGGGGAAGGATGCTATATTGTGTCTGAAGTTGTTTAAACTGTTAAACTGAAAAGCACCAAATGTTTCTGGTAACAAATTTATTTAAAATACTTTTTTCTTGGTACGTGCCATTGGTTAAGAACAAGAATACTATGTTTATATTGGCAGCCTGTGCTAGTAATAAACTTATTTTAATGAGTCTTTTGCTATGTAAACAGAAGGTTGAATGTAGTGCTCAGTTCTGAAGCCATACCCACTGCGTGTGAAGCTTTTGCTACAGTAGAGAAACTTCAAAACTCTCGTGTTGCCAGCAGCAGCACATCTTCACAGCCAGCGACATTTAAGCTTCTTTAGTGCAGGTGAAGCATCACTTGCATCCTTATTTTGGAACATTATATTAATTACCTGCTAGCAAAGTTTTTAAGATGGTGTGCTTAAAATGGTGACATGGCCACCCCCTGATGTGCAAAGGCCCTGTAATTGGAAGATTGTGATACTGTGGATTTTATCCAGATTTCACTAGGTTGGATAGTCTCAATCAGTAACAGCTGCTTCTGTGGCGTGGACTTAGCTTTTTCTTTTTTGTCTGTGTTCATCTGCTGAGATTACAACCACTCAGAGTGGGGCCTTTTTTTTTTTTTTCTGTGAAATATCATGGAGTTTAGTTGTTTTGTTTCACATGAAGGGATGGAGGCAAATTTCTTCATCTGCTTGTGAAACATCCCTCCTGTTCAGTCTCTGCTTCAGTTGTAGGATCTGGAAGATGATAGACATGAGAAGGACAACAGTCTGGGTGCCACATACAAGAAGTCTTTCATTATGCCTGTCTTGCCTTAATTTTTGTTGTCTGTAGAATGACTTGCCGAAGTCAAATCTTTCGCAAATGGTCACCAATCACATATTTTGTGTTTTCTGTGTGCCCAAACACAGACAGTTGGGTTTTGATATTAGTGTGCAGCATCACTACTTTAATGCCATGGTCATATCAGTTCATTTTTGTTAGTAGGACAGTGTCATTCAGATGGTACAAGCACAGGGATAAATAAAAAGGATGGTGTGCACGAGGGTCTGAACCCTAATCTAGTGCTGGCACTGCATGTTGTCAGACAAATTTTTGTTTCCTACTATGTGAAATGGAGATGATGAAACTTAAAAAAAAAAAAAAACAAACAACCTGTACTGGAGAAGAATTTAATATTTAGAATGGATTTATGTGATATAAAAAAAAAGAAACTTTATGTGAAAGTGTTTAATTCTGAACCTTGAGGATTCAGATAACTGAGTGGTTGCTTTATTGCCTCTTGACTGTTCTAAATCATGGGTACTGATTTTATTAGTCTGTAAAGTACAGAATAACAGGATCCTGCATAAAGCAGGATAAAGTTTGGGTGACTCATCCAAACACAAGATTTTTTTATACTTTTCTTCAGGAGGAAATGAAGAGGAGGTCACATACAGACTTGAAAGGTTTGAACCGTGATGAAAGAAGAAAAGCTAATCTTTACCAAATATTCTTTCTCATTTTTTTTTTTTTTTGTAATCTCATAACAAATAATGTTAACTGTTACTATTACCAAATAAATAAATAACTAGAAGGGAAAAATGCTGAACTTCCACACTTTTTTTCCAAATGGTATTTAAAGTTTAACTAAAATCTTGATTACTGTTCAAAGGCTGTAATATATGATTGTTCTTTGTCCATGTCTATCATTGGTGTTACAGGTAGTTGTCCAAACTCTGTAGCTTAGTTGTTGATTAAATATGAAACATTGCCCTCTCAACAGCGTAGTTTTACTCTAGTATGCTTGTAGTATAGATGTATAGAGATACCTTTGGGTTTTTCTTGGAAATTACTTTTTGCTGAATGGGCCGTGAATTTGGAAAACTTAGTCTGCTTGTGCTTGTTGCTACTGTACAGCTTGGTTGACCCTCAATATTTTTCTTTTGTTCAAAATGAAGAATGTGCAATCGATAAATTCACTGTAGCGTGTATGTACCCATCTTCAAAGATATTCTGCTCTAACAAGTGTAATAGCACAGGTTTTCGTCAAGGGATATATGCGATCATTTGTCTTGCGTATGCTATGAAAATGTTCTATTTCATACGGAAAGTAGTTTTTAAACTGGTTTTTCCTGTGGTTTCTGAAACTGGTTTGTTCTGGTCTCCGTTTTCAGTTTGGCACTGATTACATTGAGTGCAAGATTAGGGAGACAAGGCTTGTCATTTGTTGCATGTATAGGACACAGGTTTTTATTTGTAAATTACTTTTGGCACCATCTGGTATACAGGGAAGTGCATGTTGTGGTAGACTTCTAATATGTGCAGCTAAAGTTGTTTGGAACAAGCTGTAGTAAGTAGATATAGGATGTTATGGGGTTACTTAATATGGTTTCCAGCCTGTCTTACACAACGTTATAACCATGTTTGACTTCTGCATGGTTTTTTGTGGAGTTTTTAAACTTTTGTGGTAGAATAACCATGAAGTCTCTTGGTTTACGAATAGAGTTATTCCCTCTAACAATGCAAGAAAATGGAGAAGAGCAGGAAATAATACTGTCTTGGAAGCTCTTGGTTTAGTGAATAATGAAAACCTTTCTGATGCCAGCTGTATGCGCTCACGAGCTGTTTCTGTTAGTGAACGTTTCAGGACCTCTTCCTCCAACAGTAAAAGTCAGCCCACTTAGGCCTTAAGCCATAGTTTTTATTTCTTGATCAATTCAATTTAATGACCTCTTTAGCCTGTATAAGCCTGGATTGTAAAGTACAGAGTATACCCTCCCCTTTTTTTAAATTGTTTTATATGGAAAAGTAACTGAAAACAGCTACTTGAATTACGCATGTGGCAATGAGGTACTGACAGTTTATTATTGTATTGCAGCTACTGCTATTAATGTAAACATTATTCCATGTTTCATTTTTTCTCTATGAGTACAAAGTAGTTAGTAATTTTGTTAAACTCAAGAGCTGCATCCACGCTGGTATTATAAGCACCTGAACAAAGCTATAGATCTAATAGGGAAAGCTAAAAATAACTGTTTTCAAGATTAAAAAAAAAAATATTCCTGTTACTGAATTGTAAAGTTTTGTAAAGCCCTATTTTTTTTAATTGCTGTCAAGTTCACTGTTCAGTATTACTATGAAAAATTATTTCAGTTATATGAAATTTGCTTCTTTTTAATTTTATTTTTAAATTTATTTTCCTTAATCCCCATCCCTGTGGATTTCCCCACTATCTCCCCAGAACTGAAGGGCTTGTCTTGACTCTGGAAATGGTGGCATTTATGCCGGTGAGGGAGGGGAAGAAGCAGAACTCCAGCTGTCAAAATTCTAGTGGCAAAATGTGAATGTAGCAGCAAATAAGGTGTCAGAAATGCTGCTTTGTATGCGCATAGTGTTTGTTCTGGTTCGGGAATTTCTTAAGTTTGAATTAGAAAATAAGTATATAAGAACTAATAAATATACTGACACAAGCTGCATCTCCTGAAAAATACTATGCTGGCAAATCCTTTTAATTGTAGACATTCAGCTAGTTCTCTGTTTTGAAGCTAATTTCTAATTTAAGATTATGAAGAAAATCTCTAAATATGGACAGTATGATGAAGAATGGTTCACACGTGTAGAAGCCTGAAACAGTAGCACTGTGAGGTGTGAATCACTTATCTATTTTAATGGTTGGCTGCCTCCGAAGAAAGGCAATTTAAGTGTCAAAATATTATATTTCAGTGCTCTTCATTTTTTTTAGAACTACCAGTATTCTTTCCCACGTGCCCTGCAGTGTTTCTCAAGTGCCAGAAGTCCCAACTGTCTGGTCTCTACCTGTCAAAACATTTTTGCCAAATTTTAGCCTATTAAGAACAGACAATGTAACTTTGAAGTATGACAGTGTTCGTCACTAAAAAACTCTTAGATCTATGTTGTATGACTCCATTGCAGGACTTATTTGACTGAATCAGAAAACCAGAGACAACGTTGAGCTGAACTGCAGAGTTTATTTCTTCAGTACAGTATGGTATGTTTTGGTTAGACTGTATTGCTGAAAGTGTGTTTGGTAATACAGTATTCAGTTTTTGAAATCACACTGTCTAAATTTATCAGGGAAGATGAACAGTATGTCTTTCAGACTTAGATGCGCATTGGTGAAGTTTCAGTATACTTGTGATCCAAGTACTTTTTTATTAAATCAAAACGAAGCAATGTACAATGAAGTTATTTCTGTTTATCAGCATGTTGTATCAAATGGATGCTGAATGTGAGGGGGGAGAGGAATGACCTTATATGTAAGCTGTTTTGGCTTTTGGTAGTATGTAGAAAGCAGGATTGAAGACAAGTCTTGCACACACTTTGTATTCCAAGGTAAAACTTGTTATATTTTGATTTCAAACTTAATTTCTAGAGCATAAATATCAGAAGAGGCTAGAGGAATTGTTCCTGGTTTTATATGCTAAGTAATTTTCTGAATTATGGAACTGATATCGTTTTTACAGCCATCATACCTTGACTTATTTTCTAATGTATGGAATCTTACCGCTATTGGATTTGAAACGGAAAGGAGGGAGGAAGGGGAAGAAACAAATATGCTTCATGCTGTAATAGCATATGGTCACTGATGTAGAAAGTACATGCAGGTCATTAAAGTAAAATATCACTAAAATCTATAGCTGTAACAGTAAACCAGACAGTGTCAGGGTCTAGTGTTAAGTTCTTAGGCTGCAGTTGTCCAAAACCATGCTGTGGTTACAACGTGGGGAATGGAGACACAGGGGCGCAGGTGCTGTTGTTTCACTTGTTGCTACAGATGTGGTCTTGGAAACCATCATTCACCCTGAGCACTGTCAAGGTTCATTTAAGCATAAATTGCTGCTTATTCTGCTCGTGTTGACTTAATTGCTAGATTAGGCACAGTGTGACAGAACAGGCTAAGAAATATTGTGGTGAAATTCAGTACTACCATGCTTTCAGTAGAGGTAGTAAAGCAAGATATTTTTTAGTCTAAAATAATGCAACTCCAATTATCTGGTCTTATTCCTATGTTCACTTTCTTAAAAGGCTGGTCTGTGTGTAAATGGCCATAGCCCTGTTGATAAGTTTTTCTGTATGTTTGAACTCCCTTGGACAGTGAGGTGCGTATAACTAGTTGTACGCAGATTTTCTATGAAGGGTGGTCAGGAAGGACAAGAAACCTGACTCAGGGACACAGCTTAGTGTGGAATGGCCTGAAACATTAGGGTCATGCTCTAACCTAAAAGACGTACGGTGAAGCTGGCAAGCTGTTTTTTGTTGATGTAAGGACTTTGTTTCCCCAGATTTAAATGCTGCTTTAGTAGACAGCTTGTAATAGCCTCTGCTTGCTGTAGGGCAGTGCCGCACTGGTGTGGCTGTCCTGTTCCTAGTTAGCTCATGGGTCTGTGCTCAGTATTTGTGTATATACATATAGGATGTGTGCTGCAATACATACAAGAGATATGTGTAAATTGTCTTCTCCCCCACAACATTTAGCCAGGTGCATACACCTCTTCTGACCCGGGTTACTTGATGCACAGGAGTTTTTCCTTCAAATGTAAAAAAAATTGGTTCCCTGAGCAAGCAATTGATGCAGATGGGTCCTGTGGCAGTTGATCTGCTCAGGTCTAGTGGAAAGGCAAGATGGTGTTTGCCTATTAGAACCGCTTGTTGCCAAAGCTTAAGGAAATTTTTGGAAAACTCAAGTTATCTCTGGGAAAACTATTTTCCACTTATGGAACTATGATTAACTTTCAATCTATTTTCTGTTTTGCTTTGTTTTCCCAGGTAACTTGGGATGTTCACACATATCTGAATTTCTTGCCATATTTTTGTTTCACAATCATACGTTGCAAAGACAGGTTTTCGCAGAAAGGGGAAACTAATCATGATGGAACAAACACAAGCTAAATAAACTGAAAAATATTCTTCCATTTAAAAATATCTTTTAGCTACCATAATCTCAGCTGATATTTTTAATATCAGTATGTAAACAAATGCTGATAGAATTGTAATTTAACTGTCTCATTAGAGGCAGGCACGCTCATCTTCTGTTAAATGACATGGTAATTCAGGCAAAGTTTCATTGCCCAAATGTATGAAGATAATACCATCGCCCTGCAAAGCTGTTATATATATTGGAAGAAAAATTTTATACCTGGTTAAAGGTTTACAGTGCCTAGGAGCCTTTCCTTGTAATAGCTTTATATTGAAAAGATTGTGAAATAGTCCTACAATTCTGAAGATACAAGTTACTTAATTGTCACATTGAGACCAATGTTCCTGAGGATGTGAGTTCCTTTGTGAGGATCTCTGTCAGCCATAGACAAAGACCTTTAGAATGTCTTTCTGTCTTTTCAGATAAGCTCTGTTGTCATCCCTTTAAGATCCATGAGTAGTCAGGAGATTAGGGAAACCTTAAAATGCTGTAGGAGCGGGTGTGTTGATCTCCTTGAGGGT
>NW_010109103.1:0-5792 GCF_000699245.1 Pterocles gutturalis
GAGGCGTGGGCCCGAGGGCCGGTACCCGCGCAGGGCGGGTGCATGGCGGAGCTCAGCAAAGCCCCCCCCCGCGGCAGGGAAACCCCCCAACCGAACACCGGCCAAAGCTGGCAGTGCAGGGCCGGGCCCAGCAGCAGAACCCAGGCCAGAGAGGCAGCCCCGAGCCCTGCCCCATCCAGGATTTGTCAGATCCCCACCGATGAATTGTCGGTACAAACCATCTCTGACGGCGGCCAACACACTCTCCCAAGGGGACTCTGGTATTTAAACGCACTTCTTTGTGGGACAGGCTGCCTGAGAATGGCTTCAAGGGCAAATATACACCAGGTCAAGCAAAACAATTTGGCAGCAACAGTCCGTTCTGTCCTGGGATACAAGCGAGCAATGCTTCAAAGTTCTTCCCAATTCCGGATGCAGTGGTATGACTCTGTAGAGAAGAGTACGGTCTAAAATACTCTGGAAGTAAGTGTGCGAGGGAAGCAGCTTCATAAGAGCGAGGACAGACAAGCTCTCTCATCAACAGATGATTTAGCAAGAACACAAGATCGTCCTCAGGAAGGGGCACATCGCCTGTGGATTTACAGGTTTTATCCCAGCCCCAGGGCTGTCCTTTAGCTCCATCCCCACTCACTAACATCCCACCAGCAAACTAAGAGGCTCTTGAACACTGACCTAAAAAAAGGTTTTGATCCAATTCCTGTCTCAAAAGCTACCCTGAAGCAACACTGCCCACAATACTTTTAATACTCCTAGAGTGCAATTTAAAGTCTGTTTTGGAAAAAAAAAAATCTCCCTTAAGTTTTTGTAGCCTTTAACAAATGAAATACAAACGGACTCACCAATTTGGTTTTATCAGAATCTAATACACTGCTTGTGGACAAACCACTACCCCACAACATCCCAACATATTCATCTCCCAGACTACAAACAAGTTAAAAACCTGCAGCCAGTTCAAGAACAGCAAAAGCTGAGACTAAACAAGATGATGATGTGTGTCAACGGTGAGCCTATCCTCCTGAATTTGGGAGAAAGACGCAGTTTCAACAGTATCTGCTTTTATCTCTTATGATATAAAGAGCTACCCTGCACAGTCTTGGGAATGACTGAATGCAACAAGCTGAACTGTGCTCCAAATTTTTTATGTGGCTCCTCATATAGACATTTATAATCAACAGAACTTCACACGGAATCCCACTCAGTGTCACTGACCTGTGTTGGACACACAGTCCTCCCACAACAAGCTTCATACACAGACCACGAGTTGACAATCCCATTTCCCAACAATTCTGAGAGACACCGGTGGGAAAAGCTTGCACTAACACTGTCTCTTCGGGGACTTGCTTTTTCCAACCTCTGCTTTTTAACACGCTGCCTCAAGAATACAGGATTATACAAAGGATTAACAAAAAAGGATCCACAAGACATTTTATTCAACTCATCATCTGAAATATCTGAGCAGTTCTGACTCCAGACAAGTTTTCTTCCCTAGTGCTCCAAGTAATTTAACAACTGTTAGAAGTGTGCATGTGTGGGGTTAAACTTCGTAGAACTACCTATTTAAATAAACTAGACTCAAACCTGCTCATCTGAACACACAGCCTTTGGGGGAAAGCCATCAAAATGTAGTCTCAGCCTGGAAGTGTATTCACACAGAGGCACATCCCAGAAACCCAACTGGCAAAATGAAGAGCCTGCATTATGCTGCATGTTGTATATCTTACAATTCAAACAAGACTGGAGGCAACGGCATCTCAGATGAAAAAACCTTCTACCATTGAAATAGGGACTTATGCTTTCAACCATCCTCTAGCTGTTTTATCCAAGAATAAAAAAATGAGTTAAAACCCAAAAAGTTGGTCTTGTCCCCTGTAAGGTTTCCCATATAGTTTCCTGTATCAAATACTTGAAAAAACACCTTAGAAATCACTTTAAACAAGTACTTGTGGTCTTGTTAACTGAAGTTGACAGGAAATAGTTTCCAGTTTTAGGCTTTTGGCTCCACTGGATTGATATTTTCATTACCAGCACACTAAATTCCCTTACCGGGAAAGACACTGGTAGCCTGGAAGTGTCTTGGATTAGACTGCCATTTCATAAAGTGCTTGTATTCAAAACCATAGAGCTGTCAAAAAGTGTCCTTTCTGCAAAGGGGAATGAGAGAGTCCCCAGTATGGAGCTTTATTCAGGTCAGTCTCTCCCAGTTGTTGCCGGGTTTTGGCACAGACACTTATTAGCCTCCAAGGCGCTGACCTTCTCCCCATGCAAATCCTCCCGGTCGTTCTTCTGGCAAGGGATTGTAATTAGGATCATCTTCTGGTGTATCAAATATTGCTTTCCTGGAAAATAGAGAATATATTTTTTTTTTTTCCTTTAGAATACATGTTTAACAATAAGACCAAGACTGCTCAAATTCTGCAGGTGTACAGAGTCCTCCCTCAGGCACAGCCTGACAAAGCGCTGGTGATTTATACAATTACTCGCTGAAGACAAAGCTTATCGTGAACAAAAATCAACTATAGATGTAAGCACACATATCCAATCAAACAGGAATAACCCATCAGTTCAACTAAGCACAGGTCTGAATATGACATTTTAATTACCCAGGCACCTGGGGGCCAGTTCAAGCAAAAAAGAGAGAATCAGCTCTGCTCCAGACAATTCTAAGAGTCTCACAGAGCCCAGCTCTTAAGACAACTGCCCTATCATTTAGGCAAGCTGCACTACATATGGTTACAGCCCCCAACGCCAGAGGGAACAGAGTAGGAGCAGCACCACTCAACAGTACAAACACTGAAGTCTTTTGCCAAAGTTGTGAAATGAGGATGATTTACAAATGAAAACAAGCGTTAGATATATTTAGCACTTCAATCACTCTGTTCATACACAAGAGTACTCTTCTTATTCCTCGCACCTCAGGAAGAGACATGCATCTTTGGTGCCACCAACAGGCAAAATTCAGCAAAGACTAACTAGTGTTAGCAAAGAAATCAAGGGCTACAAAAACCCTTTAGCCCTTCTCAAGAAGTTAGTTCCCACTTACACATCTGTACGATGCTCCTCCCTTGTTTGCCAACACATGTTAAATAAAAGAGCAAGTACAGACAACACCACACTGCCTCCACCTGCCTCCTTTAGCAGAGGTTGATGTGACTGAACTATAAACAGTTTTCCATACAAACAGTTTTTCTACATCTGTTCCAAATCAGACACAAATACTTACAGGACAGATGGTGTTCTTAGAAGCCTTCCACCACCGGGCTGATTGGGAAAAACATCCTCTAAGAAAAAATATATATGCCCCACAGCAATGCCTAGTAGATAAAGAGAAGTCAAACGGTGATTTTCAATACTTCTTTACATCTTTCAAATGCTTCTCTAGAGTTTTCAGGAGAAAAAAACCCCACACATTGATTCTTTCACAGGAAATACTATAAGAGATACAGAAATACAAAAAACAATGAAGAACATTGACATCAGACGAAAAGCTTCACTTCCACTACAAGACATCAATACAAGGAAAACGGCTTGTCATTACTAAACACACTAATGTTATGGCGTTCTTAGAGTTGATAAAAAGTAAAATAATTTTAACACCAATAGTCTGAAGCCCACAATCAGATCATGTACCTGGGCTGATTCCATGCAATAAAAAAGCCAAAGTATCAGAAGCTCTTTCCATTCCTGTTACAACACAAAATATTCTACTATTCTACAACGTTTAGAAATCAAAAAAGCCTGGTATAAATACACTGTCATTATACCAGATGAAATAATACTAAGTAAAAGGCACCTAGCCCTTGCATTTTTCCCCATTTTGTGTTTCACGTAAAACACCAGCAGGAAGAGATCCTCGTGATTCTTACAATTCCTTACCCAGGAGATCCACAATGATGGAGTTCCCCAAAAGCAGAGAAAAGCCCATCAATACCCAGGGTAGAAATGGGGCTTGAAAGATGAGAAGACCAAAAAAGTTCATACGGACATAGGGATTCCTGCGGCTCCACACATACACGAGCATGATTGTGAACGCCTGACCCAAGAAAACCAAGTTTACAAACAGGCCAAAAAGCTGTGACAGGTAGTTAAAGAAAACAGTTCATCAATTAATTGTTGCGAGGTCAAGCACGAGAAGAATTCTTTGGCTTGACCTATGATCTTATGTTTTTCATAGAATTTTTATCTCTACTTTCCCAGGTTTGAGTAAATCAGACCTACCGTCAACCAAACTCAATACCTACAGGAGGGTTCAGGGTACCCGCAGCATGAATAATCTCTTTAAAGTATAATTTAGCATGAAATCACTGACGCACCAGCATTTCTCTTAGACAACCTGAGCTTGATTACACACCTGAGCAGTCCCCTTTTATCTGATAATCTCCCTTCCATAATCCTGTCAAGCACTAAAAAGCCTGACAGACCAGCCCAGTATTAACAGCAACACTTAGAAAGCATTCAAAGCTACTTCAACAAATACTGCTACTCCTTGTACTACAAACAAAATATATTATCCCCTAAGAATGAAGACAAACGTAACATCGTAATTTCAGTTATCACTGACGTATCTTTAGCTTCACTAAAGCAGACTGGAATAAATAAAAGGATACAGTCATTAAAAGTCCTCCAAAAAGGAACATAAATACAAAATCTGCCGTCCGACCTCGAAAAGAGCCTTCTTCTAGCATTCGGCAGTAACGATATCTGAAGTCACAGGTCAGGAAAATTTGATTGCAAATGCATTTAAAGAAAGACCCAAGTGGAAAACGTTTCAATTACATGTAAGGTTAGATGTAAGTTTTGTATCAATTTAATTCATCAACGGTTCTTTCTGGGTGCCCCCAGAGAAGAGAGTTACTTGGAATTTTCTCCTGTATGTCAGAACTAACCTGACGGATCAGGCTTGTACAACAAAAGTCTTAACACCACAAAAATAAATGGCAAAATTCTTGACAACTTATGAAGGAGATCCCATTGATGGCCGTTCGTGACATCAGTGAAGTGGTCATTGCTAAACTCCCAGGAACTTTATAGTGGAGCAGAACAGAGCCTTTGTCTATACGCATGTCTGCACTCTGGAGCTCTGCTTTCCAAGCAAAGAAAATAAACTTGATGAAGGATACAAAAAGATCATGTTAAATAAAAAATTAAAGCCAACTGGTCCAAAGAATAAGTAGTTTGTGATTAACCTCCATACCTGGAAATAAGACAAATACAAGGGCTTTAAACACAACAGCTTATTTTTATTGTCTAAGCAGAAAAGCAAGTAACAACATAACTGAAACATCCTTTACAGTCAACAAATTTAAGACCTATGCTAACATACAGCGGTCAGCACTCTAACTTCATTAGCTTTTAAAAAATATAACTCCAATATGAGAAGCCCTAGCAACTTGCAATACTCAGATTTGAGAAGACAAGTGCCTGAAAGGTCAACAGTTTACATAAACCCCTCCCAAACTTCCGACAACACTTACTTGAAAGTGTTTAAATATTAATTCAGGGTTGAAATACAGCTGGAAGGGTGTGATTAGTTCTAGTTGCTGAAAAAGAAGAGAACGTTTGACAGACTCAATACACCAAGAAAAAGCTACACACGCCCACACAAACAACCCCTTCCACGGTGCCAAGGAGCTCCCAGCCAGTACATTGAGCCTTCCAGCAGAAGCAACCCTCGACAACCTCCTCAGCCCCCCTCACGCTGTGCTTTGCACCTCTCCAGGCGTCCCGGCGGGCTGACAATCGCCGCTTGCCGGGGGTCCCCTGCGCTCCGACGGCCCCGAGGGGAACCGGCCCAG
>NW_010109104.1:0-687 GCF_000699245.1 Pterocles gutturalis
GGTGACAATAAAAGTGACAGCGGTGGTGACAAAAGTGACGCACGAGTGTCCCCTGGGTGTGTGTGACCGGGACTGGCATGAGGAGGAGGAGTTGGGGGGGGTGTCGGGGGAGAGGGTGGCTCTGTTAAAGGATGAGGCCTCGCACGAGGACCTTGCACAAGGGCGGGGTCTTGCACGAGGATGGGGTCTTGCACGAGGATCTTCCACGAGGATGGGGTCTTGCACAAGGGCGGAGTCTCTCACAAGGGTGGGGTCTTGCACGAGGACCTTGCACGAGGATGGGGTCTCGCACGACGGCCGAGCCTCACGGGGTGGGGTTTTGCACAAGGGCGGAGTCTCACACAAGGATCTTGCACAAGGATGGAGCCTTGCACAAGGGCAGGGTCTTGCACGAGGACCTTGCACAAGGATGGGGTCTTGCACGAGGATCTTCCACGAGGGTGGGGTCTTGTACAAGGGTGGGATCTTCAATGAGGATGGGGTCTTGCATGAGAGCAGGGTCTTGCACAAGAGCAGGGTCTTGCACAAGGATCTTGCACAAGGGTGGGGTCTCAAACGAGGACGGGGTCTCACATGAGGGTCTTCCATGAGGGCGGAGTCTCTCACAAGGGTGGGGTCTTGCACGAGGACCTTGCACAAGGGTGGAGTGTCGCACGAGTACCTTGCGCAAGGGTGGAGTCTCTCACA
>NW_010109104.1:887-1232 GCF_000699245.1 Pterocles gutturalis
TCTTGCACAATGATCTTGCCCAAGGGCGGGGTCTCGCACGAGGACCTTGCACAAAGGCAGTCTCTCACAAGAGTGTGGTCTCGCACGAGGGCAGGGCCTTGCACGAGGATAGGCCTCAGGGGAAGATTGGGCCTCGCATGAGGGCTTTGCACAAGGATGGGGCTTTGCACAAGGATGGGGCCTTGGAGGTGGATGGAGCCTTGCACAAGGACCGTGCACGAGGCTGGGGCTTTGCACGAGGACCTTGCACGAGGACACGGTCTCGCACGAGGGCTTTGCACGAGGACCGGCCCTCGCCCACCCACCGTCTGAGGGGCTGCGGGGCCTCGGGGGAGCTCTGGGCAG
>NW_010109105.1:0-2907 GCF_000699245.1 Pterocles gutturalis
ACATTTATAAAGAGATAAAACAGCCCAAATAACTTTACTTTTTATTTATTAAGGAAATACTAAAAATAGTATCACTCCTTTCAGTGTATTGCACTGAGTACACAGAGGTAAAGCAGTTCAGCACAACTAAGGTACCACTGAAAATGGAAAAGAAATGAAAGAATGCAAAAAATATATGCTTTCCAGCCACAAAGAATAAATAAAAAAGTAAATAAATACTTAAATAAATAATTAAATGCAGAATTGTGTAATTTACTGAATAATATAAAACTTTAATTTCAAAATATTACTTACACTACTTCAAAAAGTATTCAAATATTCATTTGTTTGAATAAGGCCTTTATTTTTTCCAGTAAGCAAATGACATTAATGATTTGTAGGCTAAGAAAACAAGTAAAAAGCAAACATATCACTAGTTTATTTTAGTTTCTTTCCCTTTTTCAGTAGAAAATCTACTAATTATTCACATTATTCCCAAATTAGGTGTCTCATACAGTGAGTGTATATAGATACATTTATATATTATTAATTTTTCCCAGACATTTATGATGGTGTATGAAATGTTTGTATGAATAAATTAAATATGTCTGAGAGCTTCTAAGCAAATATTACAGTAAAATGTTTTAGTAGCTCCCATCAGCATCCTTGGCACACCATCACTTCCCATCCTAACTAGCCATAATGATTATTGCATCATAAATGTGTTATGCCATGTACAATAAATTTGCACTCAGTACGACACTTTAAATCATAACAATGTTAAAATTTATCAGATTCTGGAAAATCTAAATATAAACCTTTGAGACAGTGAGTATTTCAGTGTAACATTTCATATTCATTGGTGACTATGTACCCATGGACTTCAAGGTGACATAAATGTTGACTGCTTCTTTGTAAACACATTGCCTGCTCTGCACAGTATATTTTCATGGTGAATACATTTCAATAAAAGAATTGATTAAACCTTTGAAACACTGGTTATCATGTCTGAGCAGCTGTTTGAAAGGGCTATATAGCATTGTGTACATAGCTTTTAAAATAACTAGCATAATAAAAAAGTGCAACAGTACTTTATTTTCTCTCATATTAAAATCTCAGTAACTCAAGGGCCTGGGTCTGTAGTCCACAGTGATGTGAATTAATCTTACACAAACCAGTAATTTAATTGAAAACGTCCCTAAAGGGAAGTGAGAAAGACACAGCAAATACATTTCTAAAGACATCTGGGTACAAAATGGATGCTATTTTGGCCAAGCGTTGTCAGTATTTAACTTAAAGATTTCCAGAATACTTTGAATGTACAAAAACCAAATTTGTTGCTATATTCTGTGAGAATTTAAGAGTAAATTGCAAGGAGAATTTTTATTTATTCTGACTACATTTTCATCTCTCATTGCAGCGTAGTTATTTTTGCTTTAGTTTTGTTGTTGTTTGGTTGATTACGGTGTTCATTTTTGGTTTTAATGGAAGTTAAGCTTTTGTCATTCTTTCTTTGCATTGATTTACCATCAGCCTTCTCTCTAGTAAGTTTCAAACACATCAAATATTTCAAGGAAATTTCACCTTAAATTCCTACAAGTTTCTTAATATATCAGCAGCAAGTGGGGCACAGAAGGAGACATCAGTGAGTAACCCTATAAAGAGCAAGAAAGGCAGAGCTCAGACATGACACGGTTTGTTGGACAATGACCAAACAAGTCACATCATGTACTTTTGGACGTGTGTGTTACATAGGAAAGAGGAAAGCTAGCATGAGACTATATTAAGAATGAGTGCTGTGTTTAGGAAACCCATGGGAAATGAGGCTTTGTCAGTTCCCTGCTCTTAGAATAACTTGTTTGATTTCCCAAAAACACAGGAGGGAATATATCACTTTATCCTACCTCTGTGTTTCCAATACATCGTGATAAACACGTGTAATTAAATCCATGAGATTTATCCATACACATTGCTCCTGGGGCACAGCTTATATTGTAGAATAGGCAGGCGTCAATATCCAGTTCACATCTTTCACCTTCAAAACCTGCACCACAAAGAGAATGTTTAATCACAGTTCATTCAGAATATTGACATTATGTCTGTTCAGGGTGTTAGCAGTTAACACCGCTCTACTAGAGTAATTTGTCAGTTTTCACTAAAAAAAGTGAAAAACTGGGATTCTTTATAAAAATGTTCATTGCATACATTCAGATATAGTGTTATTTTTATGTTACTATTTCTTAAATGTAAATATTTGGATGACATTTTCTTTCTTCTGTTTAGAAAGTACAATTAATGGCTCACCTATAGGGCAAGTACACTTAAAATTATCTTCATAGTCAACACATGTTCCTCCATTTTCACATGAACTGGAATCACAATTATCAATTTGCACCTCGCAGAATTCTCCTGGGGTTGAAAAAAAAAAATCCTAAAGACGTTAAGAATTAATATCATGTTCTTAAAAAAACCCCACATATTAGTAATCTTGGTAAAATAATTACTGCTTTAAATAAGTTTTCCGGAATATTGGTTAGAATTTAAAGACCTTGTGTAAGTTTGCAGACTCCTCTCTCTCCATTTATATAAAAAAAATCTCAGGGTCTGAAAGTTCGAAACAAAATCTTTCAGTGTTAAAAAACAATTTTATATGGGATCCTAATGGGGATATGGAGCTGAAGAGGGAGGATTTTAACTGGAAATTGTTATCTGAAATAGAGGTAATACCTTTGCATTTTCTTCTGCTTTTTACTGCTGTATGAGTCAACCCTGATCCCTACTCAAGACTTTTGATTCTATTATGTATTTATTTCATTATGTCTTTTCTAAGCTCCATTTTGCCTAGAAAAAAGCTAGTCTACATTTGTTTGATGTAACCTTTAGTGTCATTCCACTGGACAATTACTTGCTCATTTAGCTGAAGAGTTT
>NW_010109105.1:2949-13113 GCF_000699245.1 Pterocles gutturalis
TGGTAACTAGACAGTTCTGAAAAAAAAAATGTAATGGAGAGAAATATGTCTCTGGCAATGTGATAAGAGTCAATAAGGAAGACTGTCAGCTTTACCATTAGTCTTGGAAAACTAGTAGATTTGACGAAAAAGAAAACACATTAAGGTTTTCTCCTTATTCTTTTTGGTACTGAAAATGATGTAATGAATTCTGTGTAAAGGTTACTGAGATATTTTTCTTTTTATTGGTGTGCTATTGTTCCTTTTTCCATAATTTTATTTTTTTATTTTTAATTTACTATTTCTACAGCAGGAGTTCCATTTTTTTTTTTTTTTTATTTTAGAAAAGATAAATAATAGAGGAATGAAAAGTGAAACAATCTTTACTGCTAAGAAAAGTAGAAGAACATGGAATTTTGAAAAGTTTCAAAGAAGAAAACTTCAGAATAGAAAATAAGTGTAGATTACTGATGTTAACGGAGAAAAATGTTTGGGAGAGATGTACAAGAAATTGGAATAATTTCTTTAATCAGACAATACATTCTGTAAAATGTTGTGTCAAAAGCTAGTATTCTGTTTGTAATTCTCCATACGACTGAAAAAGACCCCAATTCTACTTCAAATAATGAAATTGGTTTTTAAATTTTTAATCAGCTCTCCTGATCTAAAGCCAGAGACATCAGGAGAACATGAACTAATAGTATAAGCTTTGGTACAATCTCATGTGTTTACAGAGACATTGACCAGCATCCTACACAGACTTTTAATATTTACTTTGTCCCTTTGCTTCTCAGTCAAAAATAGCCCAATATTAACATCTATCAATTTTTCAATAGCCAAAGAGGATATTTTACTGTAAGTTATAAAGCTTACTGTTACAAATATTTTTTAAAGTATATTATTACTATAAAATTTAAAAAATAGAGAAAATGGGAAATTACATACTTCTTGCTGTTTATTATTATAATATAATATATAATATTACATGGGCATCTATGGACAATATGACCTTACATGTACAAGACACTTGTTTGCTCACATTGTATTGACGCTAATGGTAACAATATGTATCTCTGTCGCTGGGGAGATACCATTGTGATTAAAACTTTTAAAGAGCCATGCTATAAGCCAAGAGAAGAGCTATAAAATATAACTTAGTTATATTTATTGGTTGACAAAAAGACAGACTAAAAAATAAATATTTTAATTGTGAAAATCAAATGAATGTGTTCACAAAGTTGCTATCTCCTAGGAAATGTAGGGTTTTTTTTCATTTTTTTCTTAATGAGGTCTGGAAGGCAAAATTGGGAGAAAAAAAGCTGGGAATTAACTTCAACTCAATATGTATTTTGGATCCATTTTTTCATATTTATTCATGAGGGTGGAATTGTCTTGTCCAAGAAACACTTATGAATAAATATTAGTACAATCAAATTGGCTTAAAGAATTATTTTGCTATAAATCTGAAATCCTTATAAAGGTTATATCCTTTAAGTGAACTTTTCCCTGCCACAATGAAGTCAAGAAAACCTAGTAACTCCAAACTGTTATAAAATTTATTAGAATCTGAATACTGCTGAGAAATGCATAATTTATGGTATTAAGATCTGATTAAGTGTTAAATGTATGTCAAGAGGGATCTCCACAGTAATCCACTTAGCTTTTAATGCCTAATTATCACTTCATAGTGAGTGAGGGCTGAATAATTAAGAAATGCAATTCTTAGAGAACTCAGATTAGATTTTTGTGCACAACTAAGCATGTTTTTCTTCTATCAGGAATAATTTCAGCAGGTACAAGAAAGGAAGGAAAAAATAAAGAAGTTATACAACATATGAGGGAGGGAAAATAATTTGATTGGAGAGTTTACTGTTGTACTGTTTATTTTTAAAAATGACCTTATGCTTTTTTTTTTTTTTCTAAGCATGTTTTCTTACAAGTTAAATTGTTTAATTACAAATTCTATGCCCAAGATATCAGTGACATAAAGTGTGGCCGCAAATGGGGACCAACAGGTTACACATGAACATCAGGAAACACTTTTTTACTACAAGGGTGACCAAGCACTAGAACAGTTTGCCCAGTGAGGTCGTATGGGGTCTCCATCCTTGGAGATATTCAAAAGCCATCTGGACATGGCCCTGGGCAAGCTGCTCTAGGTGAACCTGCTTGAGCAAGGGAGCTGGACAAGATGACCTCCCTTTCCAACATCAACCATTCTGTGATTCTTAGAATCATAGAATAACTCAGATTGAAAGGGACCCATAAGGATAATTGAGTCCGACTCCCCTGTTCCTGGCAAGACTACCTAAAACTAAACAATATGACTATGAACATCATCGAGGTATTCCTTGAACTCACAATGACATTGGCCAGGTTCCTCAACACCCCTTGGTATGTCTCATCTATTCCCTGTGTATGACCTGTTCATATCCAAAGTACTTATGTGCTCTTCCAAGTACCTTCTTCTACTGTGGGTAATGCTACATTTCCAGACTTTGTCTGCCACTGTCTTCAATGAATTGGAAAGCACCTGAGCACACAGCTGTGAAAACTGAGGCATAAAAAGCCATTTACTTTGTGTTGTACCCACTGCCCCATTGAGCAGAAGGCCCTTATTTTCCTTGTGTTTTCTTTTGCTACCAATATATTTCAAGAAAACTTTGTCCTCCCTGATTCTTGCTAGTTTCGTCAACAGTTGAGGTTCAGCTTTTCTAAGTCATTCATTCACACTCAACTAATGTCTCTATATTCCCCTCAAGCAGCTCATCCCCACTTTCACTTTCTGTTTACTGTAGGATGAGATATTTAACTGCATTAGCATGCTAAACGTGAAATCCATGATGCACTAAAGCGACTACATAACTCTGGTGTTGGTACCAGCCAAGAAACAGATAAACTAGCATACTTATGTCTGTACTCGATTCTAAACTTACCAGTGCATTTGAATAAACAACAACAAATAACCAAATCCAGGTGATATTCACCTAAGAATTCTAAAGGGACTAAAATATGACATTACTGCAGTAGTGTCAGTGGCACGTGAGCAATCATTTACATTGACTTCAGGACCAGAAGAAAGAAAGGTGGCAAACACAATACAAATTCTAAAAGGAAACATGAGGCATTTTACTGTGTAGCCCTGCAATACAATATTTCCACTGCTATCAACAGGCCATAAGCTCTGCAATGAGTTCACAAGGCCTTAGGACTGAGGCTACTCAGGCTTCCTCTGACACTCCTGTAGTGATGTTTTACTTGGCACAACTGTGACCACAGTTTTTTCTAATCTGCTTTACTTTTGTATATCTTTTATATGGTACAACCATACTTTTATATAGATAGTAGTAAAAAGTAGTTATTCTGTGCAGAGTGAAACTTACAACTCCCATGCACTACTGTGAAGAAATACTGGGCTGGTACAATAACAAAGGCCTTGAGAAGTGGAGACATGGGATGCTATGTGAGGAACACAGGCATGGGATGGTACGAGATGGGGCATAAGTTTGGTGTTGGAGACCCCATGGCTATAAACAACTGACCAGTGGTCAGTTAAAGAATGCAGACCTGGAGCTGGACAAAACTGGTCTTTAAGGACAACAAAAAGAAAAAAAGAAATAGTATTTAGTGTAAGTTAGAGCCACCATAAAAAGTACATCCAGATACAAAATAGAACTGAAGCCCAATGAAGAGAAAGTGTAAAAGCATTTTAGCAGGCACACGGAAATTACCCCACGTGGATCCTAGACAGACGAAGAAGAAACCACTAGTATGAACATCAAATTCCTCCCACTGATAGACTATACTATCCTGAAACACTACCCCCAACACCACCACTATGAAACCACTGACCTTAAGATCCAGAGGAGAAGGGAAGAGAGTGAGTATAATGTCATGAAAAAGGGCAGAAACCAAAAATTGTGTGAGTCCCAATTTAAACTGCATTTTTATTCATTTTCTCTAACTATTAGATATGGCCTAATAATGATTATATTGTTAACATTTCAGTTACATTTCCAATAAATTCTTGGCTTTACGTATATATGAGGTGCACTTCTCCCTTGCCTGTGGTTACAGATTTTGAGCATAACAGAATCACCTAGAGCTGTATGTACTAGTAAGTTTGATTTTACCAAACAACTTCCCAAAGGTCCTTTATAAAGAATATAACTCACAGTTGCCTTCCATATTGCAGAGTGTAGGAAAGTCAGCACTGTCTACTAAGAGTGATTAATTTTTAACTGACCCAAACACTTTAAGCTCTAAAATCAGAATCTGCATTCCTTAGGACTTTAGATGAAATTGTATTTGCTAGAAATATTTTTAGTATTATGTGATCTGTTTTGGTCTATTTTTGCACATCTGCTCTCCAGTCAATAATATAATTTTTTTTTTGCAGAAGCTATATGATAACTGGTATGCTAATAAAGAGTACATAAAGATAATGTACACTAAGGTTTCCCATTCCCTATTTTATACGGCAACAAGCTTATCAAACGAAATATATTACAGGACCTAACACTTTTATTCAAGTACTGGGACTGCCTCATAATTATTTTTTTTTTTTTCTCTAAAAATGAAGTAATTTTATCAAGCTGTAACTTATGAGTATTTTTTCTTTTTTCTGTTTTTGAATGTAGTTACATTATAACACCCAATTAGATTTAGTGCATATGTGTACACACATGTACACACAGACCCATTACTTTTTGACCATTTAAACCAAGAAGCTAATAGGAACATTAAAAAATGTGTTATTTGGCAGAGCATGGGCAGTTAAGAATCAGCTTCTGAAATGTGGACTTTTACATCCATGCTACTGCATTTACAGGTCATGAAAAACTCTTAACTTTGGAAGCATGATTTGTCTCATCCTGAACATTACTTCCCAAATAGTTCAGATGGTTAGAGCCTTACAGTTCTCATTTCTTTCCACAGGACATGCAGAGAGCATAGGGTGACAAGCTGGTACAGCTGCTTACACTGTAGGCACTTAAAAATTAGCCATAATTTATTCCACTGCCAGGAACTTTATATATGATTATTT
Source organism: Pterocles gutturalis (assembly GCF_000699245.1). Lineage (NCBI taxonomy): Eukaryota > Metazoa > Chordata > Aves > Pterocliformes > Pteroclidae > Pterocles > Pterocles gutturalis. The sequence goes on from NW_010109105.1 coordinate 7,976, forward strand.
TGAAAGACAATAAATCCACTTACATTAATCGTTATTGGACCCACTAGAAGTTGGAAAATAGGTTTTCACAGATTCTGAATATTTCCTCATTTTCATTTGCAGTTGTGTAGAACTGTGTACTAAATGTATTCTTAGAGAAGTCTAAGCATAATAATTAATCTTTGTGCTTTTCAAAGTAAAGTAGTTTCAGTGAATGAGAAAAGAATTTTAAAAAAGAAGAAATAAAGAAATGATCTGACAATTTATGTATGTAGGTGTTAAAAGAGTCTGTCTGATTGTAACTCAGACAGTTGAACAAACAAGTTTAAATGACTTGTTTTAAACACTAGAGCTTGAAAATTCTATTATAGGCTACATGAAAAATCTGTCTTTAATAAACTAGTTATCATAAATATTAAAATGAAGATTTAGGAACAATATAGGCAGTTTTTCAGTCCTCTTGGAATAAAATATAATTGATAAAAAATAAGTCATCTCGACTGTCTCTTCAGCTAAACTTGAAAAACAGGAACATATAATTCATCCCACTGGTGGACAGATTTCTACTATAGGAAGGTGTGATGGGTTTACCCTTGGCTGGGCCAACCCCACACAACCCATACAATCACCCTCCCCCCACCCAGGGATGGGGGAGAGAATTAAAAGGGTAAAGGGGGAAAAAAAAAGACTCATGGGTTGAGATAAGAATGATTTAATAACTAAACTACAATAATATTGAAAATAATTGTATATAAATATACCAATGAGTAATACACAGTGATACTCTTACCACCCAACAACCAAGGCTCAGCCTGTTCCCAGGTAACGATCCCGGAGCAGCGAGAGTCCCGAAACCACACTCCTGGAACAGAGATAGGAGCCCAAGACTCCCAGACTGAGAGCTGACCAAGGGAAGGAGAAGGCTCTGGGAAGGGGACCACACGAAGAGAGAGGGATGACCTGAAAAAAGAGCTGACACTGAGGCAAAGGGATCTGGAACAAAAAGGGCCGAGGTTCCAGAGAGCCCTAACCTACATACTGGGCACGACGAGTATGTTATGGAATAGACTATTGGACACTTAGGGTCTCAATCCCGAACCTAAGATCAAATCCCAGGCTGGCAACTGGGCTGTGCTCCCTCCCAGCTTCTCCTGTGCCTGTGGACAGCAGAGAAGCTGAAAGACCTTGACTGTCCTGGCAACAACTACAAACATCATGGTTACCAGCTTTCTCCTTAGCACAAATACAAAACACAGCCTCTTGGTAGCTACTATGAAGAAAGTTAACTCTACTTCAGCTGAACTCAGGACAGTGGGTTGAAGACACTTACAACTAGATAATCTGCGCTGACTATAGATGGAATCTGGACAATGTGTTTAGACTAAATTATTAACTTTTAGATTACTAAAGATACATGACATTGAATTAGTTCATTCATACACTTTAACTATTTCTATCCCATTGCTTAATAACAAAATAATGAACTAATGATGCAGCCATCTGAAATGGCAGTTGGCTTCAGAATGTATTTATTTATCTACAGTGCTATTTGGAAAATAATCTACAAATATTACTTTTGTCAAAATTTGCAGTTTTAATGATAATTTATCACTTACTTTACTTCCAACATTCAACATATCTCCATTCTAGGATGCTATTTCATAAACCCTGTGAAAGAGAGCTATTCTTCGGAGAAGAAGGAATTATAGAAGGTAAACCCAAGAAAAACATGATTTTAATAATTTTCTAACAACAGAGTTTCTCTGATTAAGATCTAAAGGGAATAGTTTCCATTAGCTCCTGAAAAACAAGAATTTTCTTGGATTGGAAATAACAGTTCTGAGATTGGAACTCATAATTTACTAAATCTGATTAGGTGAAAGACAGTAGGCACATTTACATCATATAGCGGACCACATTTCTAAAAAGGTATTTCTCCTCTTATGAAAGCAACATAAGCACAAGTGAGACTAGCCAAAGTGAAACACATATGTTCACTAAGTACTGTCCCTGCGTCACAGACTAAGAGGATACAAACTTTAATACAAACGTTTACTAGTTCAAGTGAACATTAGTATGCTTATTCTCAAATTTCACTAGAAATTATCTTTTTATTTACATAGAGCTGGATTTGAAGTTTTTTGAAAAGATCAAAAAGAATTCCACTGGCCACAGTCAGCTTATGACTTATCCTTGTTGTCTACTGCTGCGTGAGTTACAAAGATGAGCACATATTCTCAAATGTTAAATATGCAGTTAAAATTTCACTTCCTCCTGGTTTAGAATGAAATTAATCATACAAGGACTCTTAGGAATAGTCTTTCCTGAAAGTTCCTGTGTAACTGTTGTTTTAGCACAGAGTCTTTTAGCCGAGCTATTTTTTACAGAATGTCTTTAAATTTGTTTGAGATGTATTTTATTAACTTTGACTCTTAAATGAACTCATTGTTCTGGAACATACAATTTGATCTTTGACCATTAATAGATTATCTGTCTTTTCTCTTAGTTGCCTCCAGGATTTAGCTGGAAGTCTGGCCTTAAAGATTCAGCCCCTGGCAAAGTCTTTTGTAGACCTCTCTTTCAAACAGTCCCTTATTCTCTTGTAGGAGTGGTTGTATGTTTGTTTTGATACAAGTCAAAGTGCCCTTCATATGTTTCACTAAAAAAATCTTGTCCATAAAAAAACCAAAAAAAACCAAAACAAAACAGGATACTGGAAGAATATGCAAAACATTTTTAATGCGTGAATGTGCTGGGTTTGGCTGGGTTAATTTACTTCACGGTAGCTTGTATGGGGTTGTGGTTTGGATTTGTGCTGAAAACAGTGTTGATAACACAGGGATGTTTTAGTTATTACTGAGCAGTGCTAGCACAGAGTCAAGGCCTTCTCTGCTTCTCACACCACCTCACCAGTGAGTAGGTTGGGAGTGCACAAGAAGTTGAGAGGGGACACAGCTGGGACAGCTGACCCCAACTGACCAAAAAAGTATTCCGTACCATATGACATCATGCTCAATATATAAAGGTGAGGGAGTAAGAAGGAAAGCAGGGACATTTGGAGTGATGCCTTCCCAAGTAACCGTTATGTGTGATGGAGCCCTGCTTACCTGGAAATGGCTGAACACCTGCTTGCCAATGGGAAGTAGTGAATGAATTCCTTGTTTTGTTTTGATTGTGTGCGTGGCTTTTGCTTTACCTATTAAAAACTGTCTTTATCTCAGTCCACGAGTTTTGTCACTTTTATCCTGATTGTCTCCCCCATCATGCTGTGGGCGAGTGAGTGAGCAGCTGCGTGGTGCTTATTGTGTGTTGGGGTTAAAGCATGACATCGGAACAGAAAAAAATTATCTAGTTTTATCTCCTTTCACTCTTTTAAACTCTTCATTGTCTGAAGGGAATCAGTCAAACCTTGTATGTGAAATGTGATGAAATCCACAACAGCCCCTCACAGAGCCACCCACAAAGAGAAGGAACCTTCCAGAACAAGTATGCTACCCAGCATGGACAAACACCATTCTTGCAGGTTCCTCTACCCTCTGGACCTCAAAGATCCCCTAACCATCCCACAGATACCCTTCAAGGGACATGAAGGTACTCCACCCACCTGAGCCAGAAGGTGAGGATGCAAATAGTAGAGCATATTTGTATGTAGAACAATTTTTGTATGGATGCTTATTGAATTAATTTCAGTGTTGACAAGAGGAGCAAAGAATTGGGTATTGCAGGAAGGCAGTGTGCTCACAGCTGTACCAACAGCTATCACAAACCTGTAGCTGTGCTAGCTGGGTCTCTTCTTCAGCCAGATACCTGCTCTGAATGTAATCTTTCTTCCTCTGCCCTTTCTGTGAGCCCAGACAGTGTAGTAGAGTACTTCGTAAAATCTTCAGATTTTTAAAATAATAGGTGGTTTGTATGAGCACCCATATGAGCCCAAGAAAAACTGTCACAGGTGACAGAAAATGATACACATCTACAATTTAAAAAAAAAGATTTAATTTTGCATTTTTTTTACAATTTCCCATTTGTCAAAATTATCTCTGCTTTGTAATATTTTTGTCTAACCACAAAAATATCAAAAGAATATTTTTCCACTTATATTTAAGTTTTCATTAGAAATTCAGCAGAACATATTCATCTACATCAGATCACCTACAGAGTAAACATATTGTATATTTGGAGAAGGCACACTGCCAACCTTGCACTTACATTGTTGAAATCAGGACTTTTCAATGTTATTCATAAAAATTAAGTCAATATATAAAAAAAAGCATAAACCCCTGTGCATTATAATGCAGAGGTAGATAAAATGCTATGAGAAATTACTGTTCTCTCAAATTTCAGTGAACCTGCTTTGCTAAGCATGGAAACGGAAAGAGAGTTCGCATGTGATTGACTGCCTGGTAGCCTCTACATGAAGGGTAACATTAGCAAAGTAAAAATCCAATTGAGATCATCAAGAAAACATTTACCTTGGCTATTATTTCTGTTTACCTTAAAAACAGAGATGATTTCATTGTCAACACAGATTTTTTTTTTTTTCTCGCTCTCTCTTTTTAAAATTCTCATTGAATAACTTCAAGCATGCTTGAGGGACTGAATAATATTCATTTCCAACACAGGTCAAGTGAAATGTTAAAAAGGAAAATAGCTTTTAACCACATGAATGTAAAACTTCCAAACAGTCAGGCTTTTATTTCTGGAACAAAAGTAAAATTTCCTGTGCCTCACTGCCTTAAAGATCTTGAATTCCATCATGTTGTGGTCACTACATTCAAGGTTTCCCTTGAGTTCCACATTCCCCACCAGCCCTTCCTTGTTGGTGAGAACAAGGTCCAGCATAGCACCTTTCCTCATTGGTTCCTCTATCACTTGGAGGAGGAAGTTATCATCAACACATTCCAGAAACCCTCTGGATTGCTTTTGCCCTGCTGTGTTGTTCTTCCAACAGATATCAGGGTAGTTGACATCCCCCATGAGGACCAGGGCTTGTGAACACCAGGCTGAGCCTATCTGCCTATAGAAGATCTCATCCGCTTGCTCTTCCTGGTTGGGTGGCCTGTAGCAGACCCCCACTATAATGTCCCCTGCCCTCCCTTTAATCCTGACCCATGAGAGCAATTGGCTCCTCATCCCCAGGTGGAGCTCTGTGCACTCCAGCT
>NW_010109106.1:0-475 GCF_000699245.1 Pterocles gutturalis
AGCTCTGCTGCGCTGGCTCCATCGCAGGGGACCCCTCCGGTGCTCCGGGGGGGACAGTGCCAGCGCCATGCGGCTGCTGTGGCGTCACCGCTCGCCCTCTCCCACCCGCACCAGGGTCACCACCCGCCCTCCGTCTCTGTCTGGCTCCAGAAGTCACCCTCGGGGTCTCGCGCAGCCTCGCTCACCATGAAGAAGGCGCCGCGGTGGTCGTACTTTAGTCCTTCTGCAGGAACTTGTATTTGCCCTTCACCGCCTTGTTGGTGATGACCTTGCCATTGGCCCGCAGCTCAGCGCGGCGCTCCTCCTCCGTCAGGTTCCGCATGCGCTCGATCTCCGCCTTCTCCTTCTCCATGCTGGGCAGGAGAGGAACCCCTGAGACCCCCTGTCCCCCTGTGACCTCCAGGGAAAGCTGCTGCGGCCAGCCGCCGTCCCACGTGGCTACGGGCTCTGCAGGGCCGCAAAGACGCCCGCGGGG
>NW_010109106.1:622-823 GCF_000699245.1 Pterocles gutturalis
TTTCCAGGCCTCGTACTCCTCCTCGTCGTTCTCGTCATCCGTGTCAAGTGCATCCAGCGCTGCCAGCGAGCGCTTGTTCTCCTCCAGCTCCTTCTTCGCTTCCTCTTCGACGATCTGCAGCAAGGACAACTGTAAGCTTGCTGTGGCGACGGCCCCCCCACGACCCCCAGCCCGCCCCTTGGCACCTTCAGCGTGTACTTG
>NW_010109107.1:0-267 GCF_000699245.1 Pterocles gutturalis
CCCGCGCAGGTGGTGTTTCAAACAGCTCTCCCTGTGCCATCCTCCCTGGTGACGAACCCCCTCTTTAGGAAAAGAAGGGGAGGAAGTTTTATAACGACTGTGGTTTTGCAGCCGTACCTTCATTTGTATAATTTTGGCTTTGTGCTCCGATACCTCGCTTGCCGCTCCAAATCCTGCGGTCTGCTGTGTGCTTAACCCCTGTGGCGTGGGCGGTGTAGGGAGTCGGGGCTTAGAAGCCTGCTCTGGGGCTTTATTTTTTTTAATTTT
>NW_010109107.1:322-1074 GCF_000699245.1 Pterocles gutturalis
GTAGCACACGCCATCCCTTGGGAAGAACATCTTTTGTTTTTTGTCGCTTAGCAATTCCAGTTTCAGCTTCAACAGCAAATTTCACCCTTCCCTTCCCCAGAGCTCGCAGAGGTTTTGCATCGTTAGACGTGTTTTGGAGCCAGGAAGGTCTTGCAGCTTGGAGATACACATGTGAGGTGTGTTGGGTTGGGTTGTCCTCCAGTACGTGGTGGAGGAGATGAATGGTCAGGTGTGTCCACACCTGGCTTGGAGGTGGTTCTTGGGTGAGAAATGCAATCTCTTCCTCTTGGACATCCTGGCTGAAGCCCAGCCTGGAGCTTGAGGAGAAGAAAGCTTCGCTTCAGGGTCTCTGAGTGTTGGCTGTCGATTTTTGATTTATTTCTCAGGAGCAGGACCTTAAAACCTGGGGGTGGGTGTACACAGAGGAGTTTGCAGCTGCAGATTTCGGGTGGGTAAAAGGAAAACAGTGATTTCAGCACTGGTAATCATGTGTGACATTCAGAAATGAGGGATTGCTTTGCTGGCCCAGCTGGTGCTGAAAATACGCTCCTGCCTGTTACCTCGGAACTTCCGTTTCAAGTTTATTTATTGACCGTGTCCTGTAATGTTGGAATCAGGGAATCCCAGGATGGTTTGGGTGGGAAGGGACCTTAAAGCCCATCCAGTGCCACCCCCTGCCATGGGCAGGGACACCTCCCCCCCGCCCAGGTTGCCCGAAGCCTCATCAAGCCTGGCCTTGAACCTCTCCGGGG
>NW_010109107.1:1317-4711 GCF_000699245.1 Pterocles gutturalis
CCAACTCTCTCAGCCTGTCCTCGCACGGGAGCTGCTCCAGCCTCGGACCATCTCCATGGCTCCTCTGCAGCACATCTTCCTTGTACCGTGGTTTAGTTTTGCTCAGAGCTTCAGCTGCCATGAATTTTTTCCAGCCACACGCACACATGGACATCTCCATGAGCCTTGGAGCTGCCGATGCAGAGCAGGGACCAAGCAACCTCAAAGCATCTCTGAGATGGGAGAAGTTGGGCCAAGTTGTGTTTTGTCTTCAGTTTCTTTCTCAATAAATCCAGCCGCTGGGCTGGGAGGGTCTCTGGGTTTTCAAACACCACGTTGGTGTCGGAGTTTGCAGCGCAGAGGCTGGGAAAAGCATCGTGCTCCCCACTGTAGCTGGCGTTCCCGAAAGAACGGGACACGCGTAATTAAGTTCAGTTTTTATTTAAATTTTGCTCTTTTGGACTGGAGTAAATAGAAACATTAAGCGCTGACAGTTGCTTAAACTAGACATTTACCATGAGCTTCATTTTATAGATGCAGAAATAATAATCTAGTGACTTTTCCAGTTTCCTAACAGCTTTTTTTGAAGTGAAGGAAGAAGCCAGGCTGGAAAATGCCAAATTCACTGGCTTCAGCAGACACAAGGGCTTGACCGTGCAGCATGTTTGCGTTGCTTTTTTAAACAAAACCAAGCCATTCTGTTCTTCTTTCCCATTCCGACATTTACCTTGGATGCTCCTCATTTGTTGTTTGCTACCTGGAGAGGGTAGGAAACCTCTCTGGAGCTTGGCTGTCAGAGGATGTTAACGCAGCGGTGTGGATTTAACCACCTGGGCAGAGCGCCGAGCCTCGCGTCCTCCTGCGGTATTTATTCTGCTCCCCTCCAGCTGTGGTCTGTGGGTACGTACAGGTGGGACAAAGAGATGCTTCCGTCAAAGAAAAGGAGCTCATCCCTCTTTGGGGAGAAGCTGCAGGCTCCTGGAGGAGTTCTTGGCTGCTTGAGCTTCTGGTGGAATGTTGGTCTCTAGAAATATTGAGTAGATGATGAAGATCGGTGCTGATGGAGGAAGATCCTTGTAGCTGGTCGGTGTAGGGTGATTTGCGGGGTTTGTATATAAAGCACAAAGACAGAGTAGAGTCTCTGGAGGTACCTGGTGGTCTCGTCTGATCTGCTTTTGCTGCTGCATGAACTTTCTCGGTCCTTAGAGACTTTCACAAGCTTTTCCGAGAAGGTTGCTGGAGGGTCCTCATGGGACGTAGGTGGAGCTGGGAGTTTATTCGAGCAGTTGTAAAATCTGAAGAACATTTTCCGTTCCTTCATTTGTCATGAAAATAATCTGCATCCCTGAAGTTGTCCTCCTAGAATAACATCTGCTCAGGCAGTCACGTCTCGGACAAACTGAACCTCATTTCCCCTCCCTCACCTGGAATGACACCGGTGGAGATGCTGCTGGCTTTCAAAGGTCCGTGTCAAGTGCTCGTCTCACCTGCGGTACAACTGGGCACTGCTGGTGGTGTGCTGCGGCTCGTCTGCTTCCAAACTCCTGCATACTACCTCTCTCCATCTCTTCGGACTTGTTTAAATCAGAAAACTCTGAGTGCTGGGAGTGGAGAATTCACGTTTGTTGGTGTTATACGTCTGTTGTGCACTGTTGCCCACAGCCACGCAGGATCAGGCTCGAGCTCTTTTGAAGGAACTCTCAAATCCCAGGGTGGTTTGGGTGGGAAGGGACCTTAAAGCCCACCCAGTGCCACCCCCTGCCATGGGCAGGGACACCTCCCACCAGCCCAGGTTGCCCAAAGCCTCATCCAGCCTGGCCTTGAACCCCTCCAGGGATGGGGCACCCACAGCTGCTGCCTTGTCCATTGTCATAAAACCTCGGATCTGTCACGGCACCTGGAAACGCTGAGCAGGCAGACCGCCGTGTCCCGTACCTACGTGGTCTGTGCTTCTTCACTGGCTTCTTGCAGCCAACCCTTGGGTTAAACTTCAGTTTTGGAAGAGCTTTTGGAAGATGCTCGGGGTGCCATTGCTGTTAGCCTGAGATGGAAAGCCAGGAGTTTGAATTTGTTTGGAGCTGCACAATTTTTTCATTCCTTTGCTGAAAACCTCGGTCCTTGAGCTGGAGGTTGAATGACCTGCCGGGGTGTGGGCATGTGACGGGCTGGCAGTGCCGCCCATGGGTTTAGAGGGCAGAGGATCCGGGGAGGAAGGATCATTAACCTTCAAACTTTTTCTGAGCTGAATTTGCCCCAGATGAACGATTTGGAGCCTTTCAGCTCAAAACTCTATGCTTGATTCAGGAGAAAACTTCAAAAGAACCAATGTTTGTATAAGCACATCAGTGCAGCATCAAGGCTGGGATGCTCCACGGTGCGACCTCGTGGTGTCGTTGAATTGCCACAAGGTGTTTCTCTTCTCTTTTTCTCTTTTTCTTTTTCTTTTTCTTTTTCTTTTTCTTTTTCTTTTTCTTTTTCTTTTTCTTTTTCTTTTTTCTTTTTTCTTTTTCTTTTTCTTTTTCTTTTTCTTTTTCTTTTTCTTTTTCTTTTTCTTTTTCTTTTTCTTTTTCTTTTTCTTTTTCTTTTTTCTTTTTTCTTTTTTCTTTCTTTTCTCCCTTCCCTTCCCTTTTTTCTCTTTTCTCTTTTTCTTTTTGTTTCTCCTCTTCTTTCCCTCTTCTCTGTTTTCTTTTCTTCGTTCTCTAGAAAGATTCTCAGTTTCTGATGTTTTATTAGCAAAATATCTTGCAGGGGGAGGGGAAACCCAAAACCTGGCAGTAGATGAACCTGTATGTGGTGGTTCTTTTTGGGGGCTGGCTGAAGGTCAGCCCGGCAGGTCGCGGCAGGGATGGGGGGGTGGGCTGTGGGGAGGAGCCGTGCCCGGGGCTGAGGTTTGGCGGCAGATCGGGTGATGGATGAGCAACGCGCCAGGCTGGAGCTCGGCGCTGCCAGCGGGGAATCGGCTCCGCTCCGCTCGCTTGTTTTCTGCAGCCTTCGTAATTAATCACCGTGCCCAGGAGAACGAGCAAGGAAGTGAAAGTTGGGCTCTTCTGCAGGTTCTTTGTGTTCCAAGCTCTTCGTCGCCTTTAGCTCTGCACTGGGAGAGCTGGGTTGAACTGGGTTTATTTCTCTGCGGTGCCATCGCGTTCGCTTCTGCCCATCCGACTCTTTCCAGTCTCCTTGGAGGTGAAGAGATGGAGGGAAAAATGCACCAAAGGCGGAACCGGTGGATGTCGATGTTCTCGTGGAAGGTGGGTGCAGCCAGGACATCGGTCATCCTTCGTTTAACCCAGCAGCTGGAATCGCAGCTGGAGCCGGGTCATTTTTTGAAGTCGTAAAAAATGCAACAGCTGAAGGGGTGGAATTTGTTGGTAAACTCTTGAAACTTCCCATATTTCTCAATTGTTTTCTTTTTAAT
>NW_010109107.1:4728-5862 GCF_000699245.1 Pterocles gutturalis
TCCAAGAGTGCAAAGAGCAGAAAAGCTGGAAGGATCCCCTCCTCCGTTTAGTCTTTAGCCTGATTCGCCCCGTGGTTGGAGATGAAATAGGATTTTCGTTTGGGTTCATTTTGGGTTTTCGGTACAATGAGCCCCTAATTACAGCTCTCATCCCTTTTCCTTCCTTACCCTTGCGCCACCCTGGTCCAGCTGGACCACATAAGGTCTCTGCAGTCAATGATCCAAACCATATTTATTCTACAGTTCTTTGTGGCTCTAGTACCTGATTATTTTTCATTATTTTTTTAATTTTTATACACATCAATGTTACTGCTCCCCATCCCCTGCAGTTTGTCATCGTCTCTGCTCGGCCGTTCCACATCGGTGGTCCAGGTTCTACCACGCAAATATCACCATCCTCCCCAGACAAAAAAAATCATAAAGTCCCAGAATGGTTTGGGTGGGACGGGACCTTCAAAGGCTGTCTCATGCAGCCCCCTGCCCTGAGCAGGGAAAATGTTACCTGGACATTATTCTTTAATTAACTGATTCTGCAGCTGCATCTCTACAGGTGTTCAGTTCTCTGAGGCTTCCTTCCTTCCATGGCTACCTCCAGCTCTTTTTTTTTTTTTTTTCCAATTTTTTTAAATTTTATTTTTTTAAAGTATTTGGGCTTTTTTATTCCTCGATATAACACCGCTGCAGTGGCTCCAAGTGCTTTCTCCTTTGCTGTCTTCTTCTGGAGCATCCTTTCTGTCTCTCTCCATCCTACCCACATGCATTATTTCAAGTTTCTTCTTGAAGTTTCCTCCCTCCGTGGTTTTTCGAGCGCTTTCTGCTCCTGTTCTTTGATGTCTGTAGCTCTGCTGTGCCAGTCCCCTCCTGCTTCATCTTTCATTTCCATGAAAAGAATTTGAGAACTGAGGTTCCTCTGAGCAGGGCAGCGGAGGGGGGACCTTCCTTGGGCTCCCCGAAATCAGGCGTTCAGGTGATGCACTGATGGCAAAACTGAAAATATTTGGATTTGGATCAAAAGAGACGTTTTTCAGCCCAAATACCTTAAGGTTCCTGTTTATTTTTGTTTGTGCTATTAAAAAAAAATAACATCTGGACCTTGTTTTTTTATTTTATTTTTGTATTATTTTATTTATTTTA
>NW_010109108.1:0-2259 GCF_000699245.1 Pterocles gutturalis
CTCTCTAATGCTCTCCTCCACATTTGTGAAGACCGGGTTCAGTAGGGCCTCACCTTGGGTCGGTCCATCTATTACCTGGACCAGGAAGTTGTCCTCAACAGACTCCAGGAATCTCCTGGATTGTCTGCCACCTGCTGTGCCACTATCCCAGCAGATACCCAGGTGGCTGAAATCCCCCATCAGGACAAGATCCCGCACACAGGACACCTCCTGCAGCTGGAGCAAAAAGGCCTCATCAACAGGCTTCTCCTGATCAGGTGGCCTGTAGCAGACCCCAACCACTAGATGCCCTATACTGGACTGGTCTTTGATTTTTACCCATAGAGATGATGGAGGGCCACCAAGGCAACCTGGAGGGCCACCAAGGGACAGTGGAGGGGCCACCAGTCCTGGCCACTGGTGGAGGAGCCATTGTTGGCTCCAGGACTATGGTCCCCAGGAGGAAGCACCCACCGGTGGCCGGTGGCCAGTGCAATGGGCCTTTGAGGTCACACATGACAGGCCTGAGGGCTGATGGGACCCCCGGGGAAACCACCCCCACGGTGATGGTGATCCCTGGCCATGCTGGGAGGGGGAAACTGAGGCAGGAGCAGCTCCCAGACCAGCCCCACCACCTCCTCCCCAACTGAGCCCCTGGCTGCTGCTGTGTGGGGTGGCAGTGCCCTCAAGGGGGCGGAGCCAGCACCACAACCAATCAGAGCAGGAGGGGAGCAGGGAGGCGGACAACCAGAGAGGGTGGAGGAAGAGGGGGGCGTGGCTGAGTTAAAAAAAAGGCGGAAGTGCTGTTTGTTCTTTGATGGGTAGGAGGAAGGACCAATCGCTTTCGAGCAGGGGAGAGTTTGTTGTCTGGTCGCAGCCAATCCCAGCGTAGAGGTTGTCAAAGGCACCGAGCTCCACCAATTGCGAGGGAGAAGGCGGGGCCAGTCGCCTAGCGACGGCCACCCGGAGTGCTGGGGGCTCTTGGGGGGTTCCGGGGCTCATCTGAGGGGCCAAAGGCGCGTTTTCTGACGGTCTAAAGCCACGTTTTTGGGGGAAAAAGTCTCATTTTGAGGGGCCAAGCCCCCGTCCGGGGCACAGGCTCACTCTGAGGGCCTCAACCCTCGCTTTAAGGTCTAAAAGCCTCTTTTATGGTCCAAAGCTCGCGATATAGGGTCTAAACTCTTATTTTTTGGGGTCCAAATGCTCATTTTTAGGGCCCAAGACCTCTTTTACAGCCCCACCCCTCATTGTTAGGCTCCAAACCCCCATGTTTAAGGTTTTAAACCCTCAGTTAAAACCACAAAACCTAATTTTTAGGGTCTCCACCCTCATTTTTAGCCCCAAAAGCCCCTTTTGAAGGGCTGAAGCTCTACTTCCAGGGTCTGAACTCTCATTTTGGGGCCCAAAACCTAATTTTGGGGGTCCAAACCCTCATTTACTGTTCTCAAACCCCAATTTTGAGGGTCTGAAGAACAGTTTTTAGTGCTCAAGCCCCATTTTTAGGACAAAAAGCCTCTTTTTTAGGGGCCAAGGCTCCATTGATAGGGTCCAAACTCTCATTTTTGGGCCCAAAGCCTCATTTTTAGGGTCCAGTCCTGCTTTTTGGGGCAGAAGGCTGCATTTTTTGAGCACAAACCCCCATTTTTGGGGCCAAACCCCCCATTTAGAGTCCAAACCCCCATTTTTAGGCTCCAACCCCCCCATTTTTGGGCCCAAATCCACCTTTTTAAGGCCCAGAAACTGAGGTGAGAACAATTTAATGTCCGGGGTTAAGCAGAGTGTTAATTTTTTTTTCCTTTTCTTCATAAATAGCTAGCAAGAGGCTGTGTTTTGGATTTATGCTCAGGAGAAGAGCTGATAAGAACGATGTTTTGTGCTGCTGCCAAGGACATCAGACCAGGTGAGACAGGGGGGTTTAAACTTAAAAGGGATTGAAAGAATAACTAATTGAGAATAGCTGTTCGGACAGTATACGATTAACGTTTGCCGTGCTTGTGAAGACAGGATGAGAGAATCAAAGCTGTGATAATGGGGGAGGAACTGCTAACCCAAACGAGAGGAGAGCATACACGACCTGCAAGGCCGCAGAGATTGGGAGCCTCTAAACAAGATGGGAACCAGCCTGGTTCTTTGGACTGAGACCAAGAGACCAGGAGGTGAGAAGTTCAACTCTGATGAAGACTCATTTACTTCATCCTGTCGACCACCGGACGACCACCAGGGAGCACTACGGAGGCGCAGAAGGACTCTTTAGCTAATTATAATATGAAGCGGGGCTAG
>NW_010109109.1:0-249 GCF_000699245.1 Pterocles gutturalis
GCTGGGCACCTGGCTGACCCTCCCCGCGTCCGTATGCTGGGGATATGGGTGGTGGTGACAAGTCCCAGCAGTGCCCTCAATGCTCAGGAGCGATGCTCGGGCAGTGCCAGCCGTGCACACTCCCCTTTCTTTGGTGTTTTAGGGATAATAAATTGCTAATCAGCAGCCACCCCCCGTCTCCCTCCTCGGTGTCCTCTGCAGCAACACTCTCCGATCATTAATTCCAAACTACAATACTGATAAGCTTGC
>NW_010109109.1:291-545 GCF_000699245.1 Pterocles gutturalis
ATGTGGAGACGTGGAACCTGGTGAGACGAACGGCTCGGCTGTTTAATCAGTTTTACCAGATGATATAATGCATTGATCGACAAAGACAAGATACAGCCCCTGTTCCTGTAGCTGCAGCCGTGCAACCTTATTAATTGAGATTTACAAAGAGTTGCTTGATCCGGAGGGGAGAGACCCCCTTGTGCAGGACCCAGGGGCTCCCTGGGTCGCTGGGGTGGCTGCAGCAAGTGGCTCTCGTCTGGTCGCGGCGGCGG
>NW_010109110.1:0-862 GCF_000699245.1 Pterocles gutturalis
ATGGATCCCTTCCCTCCAGCGTGTCCCCATCCCACACAGCTCGGTGTCATCGGAAAACTTGCCGAGGGTGCCCTCCATCCCACTGCCCATGGCTCCCACAAAGATGTGAAACAAACAAATCTTCCCCCAGGGAGCATGTCCCCTGTCCTGGCACCCGCACAGGACTTGGGGTGCAGAGGGGCTCTGTTTCCAGAGGAGATTATTGGGGTACAGAAGGGGTTTACTGGGGTACAGGAGGGTTTCTGGGAGGATTTCGGGGGTCCGGAGGGAATTTTTGGGGTTCAGCGGGCTTTTTGGGGAGTAGAAGGGATTATTGGCGTGCAGGTTCAGAAGGAGTTATTGGGATGCAGAGGGAGTTTTGGGGGTTCAGAGGGAATTATTGGGGTGCAGAGGGGTTCTGGGGTCACCCAGAAATTATTGGGGTGCAGAAGGAGTTTTAGGGGTTCAGAAGGAGTTATTGGGATGCAGAGGGAGTTTTGGGGGTTCAGAGGGAATTATTGGGGTGCAGAGGGGTTCTGGGGTCACCCAGGAATTACTGGGGTCCAGAAGGGATTATTGGGGTACAGGAGAGTTTCTGCGAGGATTTGGGGGGTCTGGAGGGAATTTTGGGGTTCATCAGGTTTTTTGGTGTCTCCAACAAAGATGTTAAATAAACAAATCTTCCCCCAGGGAGCATGTCCCCTGTGCTGGCACCCACAGAGGGGTCCCCACGCTGCTCCCCAGCGCAGGGAGCTCCCGGCGGAAGCGGCAGGACGGGGAGCAGGATGCGGCCGCGCTACCTGGATGTCCTCGTGCAGCAGCTCCTTGACGAGGCGCTTCAGGGAGACGGCGACGTTCTCGGGGAAGCCGCCCTTTCGGTTCA
>NW_010109111.1:0-2060 GCF_000699245.1 Pterocles gutturalis
CCGAAGCAGGCGTTCCCTCGGGTTCCTCGGCAATCAGCGCTCCCTAGAACGAAAGCCCATCGCTCTGCACAAACGCTGCGGGGTGCCGGGTGTGGGTCTGCGTGTCCCGGCAGCTGCACGGGAGAAGGCGAGCCTCCAGGGACTGCCCTGCGCTCACCGCCACAGCGAGGGAGGAAGGCGCCTGTCAGTCCCCGCCGCTGCCATGGCTGGCACTCAACGAACCAGAATCAAACCCGTCTCTGAACACCAAAGCAAGCTGAAGGGGATGCAGAGAACAGAACGGTGAGGGAGGTTCTCCCCCAGAGCTCAAGCCAGGAGCATGCACAGCGCAGAACCCTGCGGCTGACACGAGAACAAGGTCCGTGTATGAAATGTATAGCTTTGCTGTACATGATATACGGCTGGAGTGTATAAAATGACATTTATTTTATAACCCAGACACGTTCAAGGCTGCAGCATGATGGTACAAGCTATAAACCCAACAACACCCCATGTCTGAGTCCAGCTGCACACTCATCGTTAACGCACCGTTTCCTTCCCTAGGACAAACCACACCATCAGTTTCCTGGCTGTGGGAACAGGAGGCTCCCAGCCCCAATGCCCCCAGCACTTGGACAGCCTGTGCAGCAAGCACAACACGGGCATTTTGCTACAGCCCTCTGCCGGCAAACAATTACCCTGCAATTTGTTGGCTCAGGTGCAGCTAAAAAGAGCATTCAGCTTCAAAACGCTCACCCCTCAGAGCTGCAGAGTGAACATTTAGTACAGTGCGTTCATGCAGGAGCCACTGTTTGCTTTGTACACTTCCAGATTGCATTTCTGTACATCGGTTCCATGTCTGCATTGGTCAGCAGAGATCAGCCCGGCCTTAAAGACTTCTCTGTTTACCTCCTTGTGTCAGTCTTGCTCTGGGCTGGTAGCTACTCTTTGAACACAAATGCAATCACTATCCTGTCTCGATTTTCTCTCATTCTTTCCCTTTATTCTTTTTTTATGCCTCCTGTCATGATTTCTCTGTCCCTGATCTGTCGTTACCCTTCTGTTTTCTGTCTTCTGTGTTATAGATCCATACAGTGACAAAAGGCATCAACCATCGGTGTTATCAAACTCCCAGACTGTATCTGGCCATAAAAACTAGTGGGGTTTTTTGCCCCCTAAATCTGCTTATCTGCAGCATATATTTTAGCAAACCTACAGCGAGACTGGGCATTGTTGTCAAAGAAGAAAAACAGCTGCTTAACAAAAACCCAAAACAAACCAAAAAGCCCAGTCTAACAGAACCATAGTTATCAAGGGGCTGCTCACAACAGAGCTTTAACTCTAAACACCTTTTTGGTCAGCCCATGTAGCTGTTCTGGTTGTATTGTTGGTGTCCTGTCCCCCCTGCCCCGGACATTCCATGGTTTGGTGACCAACACTCCTGAAGGGTGATAGGGACTGAACAGACCACCTGCCAATTTACTGAGCTCCAGGAACTCCATCAGTGGCTTAGTACTGGGCAACAAAGCCGTTATTCTTCCCAGAGTCTGATGCAGCACTGCTGGACCATCGACTGGTTATGCATCCACCATGAAAGGAGCCTATTTCTTCATTCCTGGTGGCCAGGGGTTTCAGGGAGGGAACTCTGGGAAACAGTGCTGGCTTTACAGCAATGCAAGCAGCATGTGGATAAAAGCACATCACCTCTCTCAATGCAAGAACAGAAAACACTCAAGGGGCAGCAGCAAAAACTAAAAAAAAAAACTTTGGATAGCTGCTTGCAACTCAAATTATTACAAGTCATAAACAGACTTGTTTGCTGCGTTATTACAAAGCAGAGAAACTACACTGCTAACAGGAAGAGAGAAGAATGTGTTTGTAATGTTAGTTGTTTGCTTGCTATTAATACTTCAGTTTTTAATTTTTTTTATTTTTTTATGGTTTGAACTTTGCAGCGATGCTTCCCAATTTTTCAAGGCTTTTTTGTTTCATCATTTACATCAAGTAAGATAATGCTTGCCTCTAAAATTTAGAGTTGCAATTGCTCTAGAGTGGTGTCCTGGGTTAAGCAGAGACAGACT
>NW_010109112.1:0-292 GCF_000699245.1 Pterocles gutturalis
AATGAAAAAGCCGGTCAGGAATTGTCCTCGTATTCGGGGACATTTCAACCCACCCCGGGGAACAAGACTGTCACCTACTTGGGGAAATTCGCTTTCGATTCGCCCTCCAACTGGTGCCAGGATAATATCATCAGCCTGATGAGCGCCGGCATCCTGGGGGTGCCGCCACCGCCGCCGTCCTCGGGAGCGCTCACCAGCACACAGAGCTCAGCGGGCAGCATGGGGCCGCCGCAGGGCGACGTGGACCAGATGTACCCCGCGCTGCCGCCCTACTCCTCCTGCAGTGACCTTT
>NW_010109112.1:315-594 GCF_000699245.1 Pterocles gutturalis
ACGATCCCCAAAACAATCCCGGCCTCACCTATTCCCCCCAGGATTACCAAGCGGCTAAACCCGCTTTGGACAGCAACCTCTTCCCCATGATCCCAGACTATAACCTCTACCATCACCCCAACGACATGGGCACCATCACAGAGCACAAACCTTTCCAGAGCTTGGACCCCATCCGCGTCAACCCGCCCCCCATCACCCCCCTGGAGACCATCAAGGCCTTCAAGGACAAGCAGATCCACCCAGGATTTGGGGGGTTACCGCAACCACCCCTTACCCTCA
>NW_010109113.1:0-407 GCF_000699245.1 Pterocles gutturalis
TAATTACTCCTTGAAACATTTTTTGCTATGAATGAATAATGAAAAAACAAATTAAAGAGGTATAGATCACAGTCTACTATTGTTATCTAACAACTGTACTAGACATTGCTTACTTAAAAAAAATAAGTGCATATAAGAATCATAGAATCATAGAATAATAGAATGACCAGGGTTTGAAGGGACAGAAAGGATAACCGTACAGGCTAACCTTATGAACAAACATATGCTACCAGTAAGATCAACTAGGTGAGCAACCAAAGGAAATATAACTGATTTGCCCACAGAACTCTAGTTATTTTCTTTCCATGTGGCTTATTTTGACCCTTCTAAGGGTATACTGGGTAAGATTGCATGTTGTCAAAGTGGTCAGTAATAGCACACAGAAAATACTTCTGTCCTAGAAGACA
>NW_010109114.1:0-257 GCF_000699245.1 Pterocles gutturalis
GCAAAGGCCTGGACTGCTGTGGGGGTGTACAACTGACCCCCTGGGGAAGTGCTGGGAGCAGGGTGAGCCCCCACCGGCCATGCTCTCAGCCCCCTCCCTGCCCTGCTTTGCCCTCTGCATCACCGCTCCCGGCCAGCCTGTCCCTGCCAGCTGCTGCGGTGCTTCTTGGCACCAGAGAGAGGTGTCCCCAACTCCTCTTTTTTTTTTTTTTTTTTTTTAATTTTTTTTGGCGGGTGTCCCACAGGAAAGGGAAACGA
>NW_010109114.1:605-951 GCF_000699245.1 Pterocles gutturalis
GAGCGCTGTGGAGGGGTTTTTCGCCATCTAAGGGATGGATTTTTGTAGCTGTTGCCCTTAAACCTGCACTTAAGGTGCAGCTGAGCAGGTTTAGGGGCGAGCGCTGGCAAGGGGCAGCGTGGGCTCACCCGTGTGCCCATGCCAAGGCTGGCAGCCGGCGAGGCTTCTCTTTGCCTGCAGCTTCTGCAGGTGACAGCAGAGAGGTGACCCAGAGGTGCTGAAATGTCTCTCCTGGCTTATGACACTGCTGGGGAACGAGCCTTGCAAAGCTAGAGCCCATAAGCTGAGCTCTGCTGGCACATGCTTGGAGTTCTGTCTGCACTGAGAGTTTTGGGGGATGGTTTTG
>NW_010109114.1:971-1937 GCF_000699245.1 Pterocles gutturalis
AAGGGCTGGGAGAGGGCTGTGCTGCAGCTCCTGCACCCCTGCCACGCTGCAGCGTGACCCTTGTCTGTGTTTCCTCCTCTCTCCGCGGGCGAGGATCCTGGGGCAGGAGGTCTGTTCGTGCCCGTCCACCACGCCAGCACCCAGCACCGCCTAGGTAGTACCTGCTTGTGTTTCTGGTGCATGCAGAGGGGTGAGGGACCCCCAGGCTTGCTGGCATGCTCTGCTCACCCCCCTTGCACTAATCCAGGGGTTGGATCGGTTTGGTTTTATCTTTTGCTCTGGCCCCAGAGCTTTTGGAGGCCAGGAGTGCCTGGGGGGGGCAGGAGGTGACCCCACAGCTGGGCACGGTGGCTGCATGCCCTGGGGAAGGGGAAGATGGAAGCCCAAGGGATGGTTTTAATTGAACCCCCAATTTTTTTTTTTTAATTTTATTTTTCTAAGAGATTGAGCCCTGAATGAATTTCAGAGGGAAAAACCTCCTGCTTTGCCCCTCTTCTTCCTCGTCGCTGCCTCCCATCCCTTTCCACAGAGGGGGAAGGTGGAAGCTTTGAAAAGGCCCCAAATAGCCTGACCTGCCCCCAGCACCTTCCAGGGGGAGAGTGGGCACCAACATCTTGGACCAAAACCAAATACTTTTTCCCCCCAAAAATATTGTTTGGGCCAAGAAGCCACCTTCCCTCTAACCCTGCATGAACAATAATGCTCCAGCCAGCGCCGCTGCTCAGCTGGGATGTGGACCCTGGGCAGGGCTGGTCCCAAGCATCGCTGGGGGTGACCCCAGGGTGGCCCCAGGGGATGCCCTGCGAGGGGACCAGGGTTGGTGCTGGCTCTGACGGCTTTTCCTCCCGCTCGGTGATGCTGAGGATGCACAAGGCTTGGGCAGGGGGAGAAGGACGGTGCCTGGCTTCTGCTGTGGCGGCAGGACCTTGTGCCGGGGTGGAGATGGAGCTCTCACCTCTTGTCTGT
>NW_010109115.1:0-19066 GCF_000699245.1 Pterocles gutturalis
CGGGAAGAGAGGCCAACTCCATGGGGAAAAGTAATAGCAGGCTTTGGGCTGGCTGCCTCCCAGTTCTGTAGAGGGTGTGCCCCGGAGGGGTTTTTTTGGGGGGGTGAAAGGATTGGTCATTTCGGGATGGCTGGTCCCCATGCTTTGACATTTGATGTACAGGGAAGTCAGGCAACCCACATACTGGAGGCCAGCTCCCCCACATATTTCATGAATTTCTTTCAGCCAGAGAAATCAGGGAAAAAACCCAATTCTGTGTCTGATGGGGCATTTCCAGGCTTCCTGCCTTGCCCAAGAGCGTCCTTGGAAAGAAAAAACTTCCCAAAGTGCTATCCTCGCCCCAAAATACACATAGGGGGGCAAACCGACCACAGTGGTCTCCCCCCAATAACTGCCACCACCACGTGTTGCTTCAACCCCAGATCTCCAGCACAGCTGAACATCTGCTCATCTTTTCTTGTGGTTTTCTTGAAGCATTTCGAGTGAATTTAACACTTGTGGCAGGTGCCTGAACGGCAAAAAGTGGGGAGTAGAGGGTAAGGGAGGGTGATGGCTCTTACAGGGGAAGCACCACGAGCGTGGGCAGCAGCAGCTTCCTGGGAAGGGCACAGAGGCGCTGTCATGACCCCCCCTCACTTCAAAGTACAGCTTGATCCTGTGCCATGGAGGCTATTTTTGGGAGAGGTGCAGCCTGCATGTAGTTTTTCCACTGCCTACCCCAGCACTGGTGTTTTGGCCCCTGGTCTTCAACTGTCCCGTTTTCCACCAGACCTGAACTTTGTTATTTGGCATGTGTCCACTCCGTGGTGGCATCTCAATGCAAAGATGTCCCTACCTCCTCATCAAGCCAATGGCAGCCCTGACCAAAGGGCACCAGCAGCCCTTTCTGCATCATCAGTGAGGCTTGCACAATGCCAACCAGCTGCGGTGGCTTTGATGATCATTTGTTGACGAAGAAGGGGGCAGCAGGACACTCAGTCTACCCAATGGGTGGATTTTGACCTGCAGATAGCATCAAAAGTACACCCTGCTCCATGACATGCTGGAGATGGCAACAGGGGAGGGAAGAAGACATGCCCTGCCTGTGACAAGCCCCCAGGGAAAGGTCTTCTCTGGTGGCATCAAGCCATAGCCAGCATGGACCAGAGAAACCAAGCTTTGGAGAAAGACAGATCTTCCAAGTCAATGGCAACAAGTTGAGATGGGCTTTGTGGGTCCTTGAGCTTCCTCCACCACCCAGATCCTGTGCTCTCAGTGGTTGTCCTCCCAAACCATCTCACCCTTGATCCCCAGTATTGGGTCCACACATTTCACCCAATGGAAACAGGGTTACACACACTGTGACAGGTTGCTGGGGATGGCAACACCACTGACCCTCTCCCTCACAGTGGGCACTGAAGCACTTTTCAAGGCAGCTACCAGCCCATGAGGTTGGTGCTGGACAGAAAATGCCGGGACAGCCCCACCTCCCCTGGAGGTGTTCAAGGCCAGGCTGGATGGGACTTTAAGCAACCTGGTCTAGTGAAAGATGTTCCTGCCCATGGCAGAAGGGTTGGACTATATGACCTTTAAAGATCCATTCCATCCCAAACCAGTCTCTGATTCTATGACTGCCTGATGGCCAGGGTAGCTGCAAACAAGAAGCAGAAAGCAGGCTACTGGCACTCCAGACAAGCACGTTTTAAATCACATCCTCACTTGCAATGCAGTGATGTTCTGGCATGCCAAGGCTGCTCCTGGCTGCTGTTTGAGGCAAAACTGGCTAAAAAAGGAATTGATGGCAAACAATAAAGATCCCCGTGCCTCTTGTTACTTAAATGAACTGTCTTTTGATACATAAGATAAAAACAGTTATCTAATCACATTGTTGTCACTCACAGGATGGATTTCCAGCAGTGGCTTTACAAAAGCCAGCAAATGCCCTAGCATCTCAGAAAGAGAAACTGCAATAATTTGCACGAGCATAAAGCCTGCTCCATACAGGAGATGTCAGCTGCTGTGGGATGCTGCTACTCGCTCCTATCCCTATCCAAGCAGGGAAAGCAAAGAGAAGGTCATGCAGCACAGCCCAGCTGGCTGCCATGGACCGTGCCCAGGTGATTTTGAAGAGCATTGAAGGAGAAGGACCGCATCCTCAAGAAGAAGAGGAAACCCATCTTCATGGCAGGAAGAGGAGGAAACCCATCCCGCTTTTGGTGCTGCTGTGGAACATCATGTGAACACCACAACAAGCAGGGATGCCACATCCCATGGAACACCCCGGAAAAGTAAATCCAACAGTGGGACACTGCAACCCCAAAGCATCTTTCCAGACTGATACCAGCAACATGGAGGTGAAGTGGTCATCACACAGAGTTTTTCAGGCCACAGTTTGCAATGCCATGCTGCTTCTCCCCAAAATGCCGAAAGGTTTGCAAGAGAGTGTCCGACTGTTCCAGAAATGCCCAGCAACACTTAGTCATGAGCACGCTTTGGCTCGGACTTTCTTTCATGGGGATATTTGCATAAAACCCTCACTGCCCTTAGGGAAATGCAAATTTCCTGCAGAAAGGGAAGCTTTTGAACATGCTGGCTGCTCAGACACGCAGGGCAGGGAAGCAATGCTTTTATCACCTGAAAATTAAATAAAAGGCTGAGATGTGAAGCCTCCCCACCAAAAAAAACTCAGCTCCTACAGCCGGATCCAGCAGTGATGGAGCAGGCAGGATGCAGTGTTTCATCCATGCTTTGCACATCCTCCCCAGCCCCAGGGGGAAGCTTTAATGGCCTGGAGACACACAAGCTGCTCTGGAACTCAGCTCCCAGATGGTTTCAGAAGCATTTTGACACCCTAGCATGGGTGGCATTTCCCACCACCCTTGCTGCACTGGAGCAGGGTCTAACCAAGACAAAAGCAAATGAGTTTCCCTGGACAAGTTAAGCTGCAACCCTAAATTCATCATTTATGGTGAAGCCAGCAGACATCTTTTAAAGATAATAAATGTTTTTGGGGTTGCACATGCATGTCGTGAGACCCCACCTGGTGTACTGTGTCCAGCTCTGGGGTCCTCAGCACAGGAAGGACATGGACGTATTAGAGAAAGTTCAGGGGAGGGCCATGAAGAAGATCAGAGGGCTGGAGCACCTCCCCTGTGAGGACAGGCTGAGAGAGTTGGGGTTGTTCAGCCTGGAGAAGAGAAGGCTCCGAGGAGACCTTATAGCAGCCTTCCAGTACCTGAAGGGGGCTACAGGAGAGATGGGGAAACACTCTTTATCAGGAACTGTAGCGACAGGACAAGGGGTAATGGTTACAAGATGAAAGAGGGTAGATTTAGATTAGATATCGGAAAGAAATTCTTTCCTGTGAGGGTGGAGAGGCACTGGAGCAGGTTGCCCAGAGAAGCTGTGGATGGCCCATCCCTAAAAGGCCAGGGTGGATGAGGCTTTGAGCAACCTGGGCTAGTGGAGGGTGTCCCTGCCCATGGCAGGGGGTTGGAACTCGATGATCTTTAAGGTCCCTTCCAACCCAAACCATTCTATGATTTTATGTGCTCTGCCTCTTGGCAGGGGGGAAAGGCAAAAGCGAATTGAAAAGCAACCCCAGTAAGAACCAAAAAGCCAAAGCTGCTGTGCAGGAGAAAGGCAATTCATACAAGACCTGAGGGAGAGACAAAGCCAGGGAGCCTACTTCCAACCCATGCTTCAACCATCTCAACAGGGATCCCATAGACTGATCTGCCGTGCTGGGCTCCGAAAAACTCCATATGGGCTCTATAGGGGAGCCCGGGTACCTACCCTGTGTGTTCCCAGTCTGCTAGAAAGAGGTCATCAGGAGCAGCTCAGCCGTCCAGGTAAAATAATTGCTTTGAGATCCAGCCAGAGCGGTCCCTGCCCCTCTGCTCCCAGGGACACACAAGATGGTTTCAGGCTGGGGAGGGATGCAGACAGCCGTTCCCAATCCTGCCTGTTGCAGGTGCATCCCAAGAGGGTTTTTTTCCACCTCTTTTTCATGCTGCTTCCTAAAGAGCCAGGCTGCAGCAAACAGAAAACCAAACATTTGAGAAAAATCTACCTTGCAGAAGTGCAGGAACACCCAGCGCTGACTTACAGCTCGATCAATTCCCCCATTGTAAACTCCTGTAGCATGGAGAAGCAGCTAAATTAGGACGTTCCTATTAACATAGCTGTCTCCATGCTGAAATCTGTACTTTTTTAACTATCTCAGCAGAAAAACCATACCACAGCACACTATAGCATATGCACAGCAGCCAGCACAAAGGACGTTTTGCTATTTCACAAAGAATTTAAATTTGGCATCGCACACGGCAACCAACAGCAAAACCAGCCTCGGTCCAGACTGAGATGAGGGCTACCAAAGATGTCCCCTCCAGCCACTGGGCACGGGGCTAAGCCCTGCCGGCAGGAGAACATTGAGATGTCAATGGCTGCCTTGGTGAAGGCACCTAGGAACTGATCTTGCTGCTGGGGGAGAATTATAGATAAATAAAAAAAAGTTAATTTTCAGATGGATCCATTCCCTCCCCATCTCCCTGCGAACAGGCAGTGGTACTGGCACGGATCCATGGGCAGTATGGGGACAGGGGTGGGCAGCCAAGAGCTGCTAAATGAGCAGTGCAATTAAACCCTGAGGCATGGTGTGAACAGGGAACAGGCAGGAATTTCCCCGGCATTTTCTCTTATCAGCTGGTCAATAAAACACTTCCCACTCCATTTCCAGATCTACTGTAAGTGTCCTTCCTCAAACAGATGGAGTACATCCTCATTTACAAGAAATACAGCATGACTTAAACTGAAAGAGGGTAGATTTAGATTAGATATTAGGAAGAAATTTTTTACTGAGGGTGGTGAGGCACTGGCACAGGTTGCCCAGAGAAGCTGTGGATGCCCCATCCCTGGAGGTGTTCAAGGCCAGGCTGGATGAGGCTTTGAGCAACCTGGGCTAGTGGGAGGCGTCCCTGCCAATGGCAGGGGGTTGGAACTGGATGATCTTTAAGGTGCCCTCCAACCCAAACCATTCTAAGAGTCTATGAAGCCTTCACTTAACTCAATTGCAGAGGGGCAGCTGCCCCAAATCTGCTCCCAGGAGACCAGTACAATGCACGAGTCTTGCTGGGCAGGAGCACTGCCATGGGCACTGCTGCCTCCAAAGCTGGTGACAGTGTCCCCAACCCACCAGCAGCATGCCCCGGCCATCCTCCCAGCTTGTGGCCACAGCCCCAAGGACGAAGACGATTCCCAGCAGCTGGGACCACAGGTGCATCCCTTTCATGCCAGGGCACCGATAAAACCCCGGTCTTTGACCCATCCACTTCAATAAACCAAACAAAAGCTCAATGAAACCTCCGCTAACTTCAGCAGATGCCAAATTTAGCAGCTTGCAGAAGCAACTGCTGCCCAGCTGCGTGCATGACACCTCTTCTGTGTTTTTATCCCTAGCAGAGCTTCAAGCATATATTCTGATTTTCTTAATGCCTGAAGACAGTTTTGGGGAATATACAGCCATTTTTCAAGTAATAGAGAAAAGAAATCAGTATTTTAAAGGGTAATGGGAAAAAAATCCTTATTCTGGAACAGCATCCCCAAAAAACACTGCAGTATTAAGATTTGCTGACAAAGCCTGCAGCCACATGTGGGACATCCCTGTTCTAATCCCTATCCCAGAGATGTGCCATGAAACAGCAAAAGCTGGGCGGGGGCTGCCCTGTTGGCCCTCACGTCTCCATTGTTCACGGCCAGCTGGGGGGCTTGTTATCTCAGGGGAAAGGAGTAAGCTTATGTGGCTGTCCTGTGCAAATCCTACTGCATGTTTGCCATCATTGAGACAGGCTTAAAATGTGGGATTTTTTTCAACTTTAATTTTTGGAAGTGATTTATCATGCCCCTATATTTTAGCAAATAGCAACGGGATGGAGGATGCTCAAGAGCAGCTCAATAGCAACGGGATGGAGGATGCTCAAGAGCAGCTCAGGTATCCACAGCGAGGTATCTTCATGTGGGATTAATCCAGCTTCAAAATACCACATTTTAAGTCAAACTTTTTGTTTCCAAATCACGCCTTATTTCAATGAGTTCATTTTCAGGAAGCTGTCCTATACACTCGCCTCAAAAAATGTTTGTCTCTGGCTTGCGTCCATTCAATCAGATAATTGCAACTGAAGTCAGAAAGTTTCATCTTTCATTTTCCAGAGCTGATTCACAGCCAGCCTGGCCCAAAACTCAGGCTTGCTTCAAGTTTGCTGTCATTTCAGAGTTCATTTGCAGTTTAAAGTGATGCTCTGCTCCTGCTTGATGTCTCCTTCGCTCTAATTCTAGAGACGGAATCCCAGAGACCTTGGTCAAGATAAATACCTCTGGATTTGCTTCTTTGCTAGAAATTCAGAAGGATGTCAAGCAAGGATTTTGGTCCTGGGGCTGGACATTGTGGGATGCCCTGTGCCCGAGTGATCATCCTTGATGCTGAGAGCAGGCAGCAGAGTAGGGGCACACCAACTTGGACTTTTATTTTTATCTCTAAAGCTGATGTTTCAGCTTATCCAACTTGAGCTTTTTTCCCTCTCTGCTACATCAATACAAGAATTTGAGCTTTCCTATTTCACTGAACCTGGCTGTATTTCTGGTCTGCAAAGTCAACAAGAAGAGCAAGCCAGCTTTTTTGGCTCCCTTGGAAAATTTGCAGTCCAAGAAAATCAGACGAAACATTTGAATACGCTCAAGCTTGTTCGTCAACAGTCTGAGTTCTTAGGGATCTGACCCTGTGTTCAGGCTGACCGACGCTGCACCGACAGCAATATTTTTGGGTCCTATGTGAAATACTCCTGCACTGACCCTGCTGCCAAGTCTTGCAAAAGTTCCCAGGCTGAGGGGCTGCCACTGGATGTGAGGAAGAAGCATCCATCACAGGGCTCGCGTGAGCTGCTGAAATATCTCCGGTCACCAGGGAAGGGTCAGAAGTGGGGAGAGACATGGACCACGTTAAATACAACCCAATAAAAGCATCAAATTACATACAGATGAGCACCTGTCATTTCACATTGACTGTCACAGAAGGGTTGAGGTTGTAAGGGACCACCTCCAACATCCCCAACCAATGAAGCGTCACCAGGAGCATCTCACCGTCGATGCCCTGGCACCTTCACGGATACTCTGCCAGACACTGCACTCATGCGTCCCTGACATGCCTTGATGGACAGATGAGATTCCTTGTCTTGGCTACTTGGATTGTGCTCCTCTCCAGAAATTTAGCATCTAAAGTACATGTCTAGTGTTAAAGGATATAATTTTCTCTCTCTTTGCCCTGCCCAAGGTCAACGAAGGACATGCACCCACATATAGGGCATTCCAGCCCATCCTGGAGACACAGACCTGCCTTCCCAGATGCACCAAACTCTTCTCTTGGGGTCCTCCATGCAATGGGAAAAGCACCCCTCAACCCCAAAACATGATAATTACCCTGAATCCTCCAAGGAGTCTTATCCACAAAGCCCATCCGAGGCACGGCACCCAGTCATGGCCCAGGGAAGAGGCGTCTGGCCGAGACCGTGAGGTGGAAAGTTCAAGTGGCTGCTGTTTATTTGGATTTGCAGAAAAGCAGTTGCCCAGGCTGAACGTAGGCCAAGCACCTTCCCATCGCAGGAAGTGCTGCGGGAGTCTTTAAATAACCACCAGTGGTCAGGGCTTCTGGTTTACAGCTTCACTGGATGGAAAACCATCCCTCACACCACGTCTGCTTCTGCTTTTTTCTGGGTCTAA
This sequence comes from Pterocles gutturalis, assembly GCF_000699245.1. Taxonomy (NCBI): domain Eukaryota; kingdom Metazoa; phylum Chordata; class Aves; order Pterocliformes; family Pteroclidae; genus Pterocles; species Pterocles gutturalis. The sequence continues at coordinate 7,750 of NW_010109115.1, forward strand.
ATGGCATCTGCTCACCTCCCCACCTCCTAGGTCTTTGTGTTCATACCCACCAGGCCCATGTGCTTCACGAAATCTTGCTAGTACCAGAAAAATATCTCTGAGCATAGACATAAAAACATGTATGGGCTTTTCATCCCTCGTGCAAGATGAATTGTAGGTCCGACAGTCAAAGATTCACTTTGCTTTCGTGTAAATTATCAGCTCCTTGGGGGTCTCCTCACCCTCCCCATTCTGTTGTTAAAGTCCCTAGGTGACATCTCACTGTACTTCAACATCAACCTGCAGCCATTCAGGACCACCACCACAAGGTGCTCCTCACCTTCCTGCCGCCAGTTCAGATGGTTAAAACCAAGAATAAAGAACAAAATCCTTCTCCTGGGGGAAGGAGAAAGTGTCAAGATCCACCCCCAAAAGGCTTTCTCATATATCTCCCTGGAGGACTTGAAGCTAGAAACCTTGGCAAGAACCTGGACTCCTGGACTGAACGGGTCACCCTTCCTTTACTAACGGAAAGTTCCCAAACACCGTTTGCTGGGAAGCCTGGTTAGTTTGGGATTTTGTCAATGCAGGCTTGGCAGGGCTCTGGGGAACAGAAATTAGATTTTTTTTTTACCTATAGCTGTCATTAACAGCTTAACATTAACCTAAAATGATGTCTGGCAAGAAGAAGCTCCATAAACAAGCAAAATAACTTTTTACAGTCGGAAAACAAGACCTTGCCCTGACCTCCTCTTGGGCAGATTCACTGGCACATAGCAAACCAGTATTTTATTTTAAACTGTGCTTGTAAAAAGTTAAAAAAAAAAAAAAAGCTTCACTTAAGTCAGGTAAGGACACAGTGGGCTACTCTGCCTTAAAAATAAGCCTGCTCTTGTACACACGTGTTTTAAAATAAGATTATGAAATGTAAACATGCAGGCTTTTACAAAAAATACTTCAGCCTCACTGAAACCATTTAATCGGGGCTGAGCCAGGCTTCCTTTGCCGCTTCACAGATCTGTGCAGGGGATGCTACCTTAGACACAAAAAAACCCTTAGAGACAGATGTAAGACTCCCACAAACATGCAATTCCATTCTCAATTTTTGCAGCCCACCAGTCCTTTGAAGTAGTGTTTAAAAAAACAATATAGGAACAAAATCCTAAGGACGATCTCTGGAGCTGCATTTCTGCCTTGATTTCGACACATGAGGTTACAGAAGGAGAGGTAAGGGTGGGAAGGGTCTCTTCCAACCCATGTGTAGTGTGAGCACTTTCCAAGCTGCCTACCTTCTTTGCACCTCTGAGAAGGGTAATTTTTCTATTTATATTTTCTATTTATTATATTTCTATTTATTATTTTCTATTTAATATTTTCTATGCCCTAGGAGAGGAACCAACCACTGGGAAATCTGGGCTGTAAAAATAAAACACAGTCTTGGCTTTGTCGGGCAGATGCAAGGGGAGAAACTATTAACCCTCATTCTGCAAGAAGGGAATTCTGGGACCGCTCTGAGTGGGGCTTGCATGACCTTAGGAGACTTATTTGGAGGCGGTGGATAGGTCTGACTGGTGGTTAGTCCCGGTGCCGGGTGCTCAGGGCTGGGGAGTGGACATCAAAGCATTTTTGCATCTGCTGGGGAAATGGGAGAGGCGGCAGACAGTGGCTCTGCCTCCTCCCTGCGTGGCTGCTGGGGCGACAGGTGTCACGATCCCGACACTTGCAGCTCTCCATGAGCCAAGAAAGCTGTCGAGATGTCTGAGCAAGCTTCTGGGGCTGGATCTTCCTGCTTGATTTGTTGGGTTTCATCCTGCTGCTAACACAAGTCAGGTAAGCCATGAGCAGAGGAGCTGGGGATGCCCAACAGGAAATAATATGACCCCAATGGAGACCCATCACTGTCACCAGCCAGAGAAGGTGTGTGTGACTTTCTTCCACGCCAGCTAATCCCAGACAAGCACCCTTCGGGCCCTGCACTTTGTTCCCTCTCTAATTAACAGAGAGTGAAAGGGCAGTCACTATGTCTGTGGAGCAAACCAACTTCTGGAGGTATATCCCCATCCCTTCTACTAACTATGGTGGGAACATGGTGCAGTCACCTCCCTAATTTAAGAGGTAGGGCTGGATAACTCCCATAACTCCATAACAAGGATAACTTGGTGTGCATACATCAGTTGCACTGGAAATGGGTTTTTGATCTGTTTCTGCTGAGACCGTTCTTATGCCTTAGGAGCTTTTCAATCACCCCTTGGCACCATGGTGTTAAACAAAGTCTTAGCCATGAGGACGGAGCACAGCAACCCTGAAGAATCAGAGCTTTGGTTGGATCATACCAGCTGAAGGAGACAGGCACAAGAAACACACCCCAATCATGGAGATGGTGGGCTGGTGTCCACCTGTGTCCGTCCTGGAATTCACAGTAGAAGCTTTTTGTACTGCAGACAGAAGATGGTTCAAACCTCTTGTCATAGAATCATTAAGGTTGGAAAAGACCTCAAGGATAACCAAGTCCAACCATCAACCCAACACCACCTAACCCACTAAACCATGTCCCGAAGCACCACATCTACATGTCTCTTGAACACCTCCAGGGATGGTGACTCCACCACTTCCCTGGGTAGCCTGTTCCAATGTCTGATCACTCTTTCAGTGAGGAAAATTTTTCTAATATCCAGCCTAAACCTCCCCTGGTGCAACTTGAGGCCATTTCCTCTTGTCCTATCACTTGTTACTTCAGAGAAGAGGCCAGCACCCACCTCACTACAACCTCCTTCCAGGTAGCTGTAGAGAGTGATAAGGTCTCCTCTCAGTCTCCTTTTCTCTATGTGAGCGAGTTCTTCAGCAACCCAAGAGTTAACATCTGGCCTTGGAGATGAGAAGCACACAAAGGATTTAGCAGGACCTGACATTTCATAAAGGCTGGCTAGGGTAGCTTTGTCAAAGGCTGGCATTCAAGACTTCTCCATCCAAGGAGCCAAATGGCCTCAGGCAGGCTGCCCTGGAGGAGTTCTGGGTATACCGCATAAATCTCCAACCTCATTAAAGCTCCGAAGACCACAGAATCCAGCTCCTGACCTTCTCCGGAGCAGAAAATGACAAAGCGTTTCCTGTTATTTATAGCAGCTGGAGAGCCTGATGGGAAAGCCCCACTTGTGAAATGCAGGCTGCTTGCCACGGTTGCTCTGCACAGGACGGTCAAGACGCTCTGAACTCCTGCCTGATGGACTGCTCCACCCCTGCATCCACTTCACTCATGCCGAGAAGCTGCACAAGAGGAACAGATTAAGGGATCTTGCTCTGTTGTCTCTCCCAGGTCATGTTCACATGGTACAACTTGAATTAGGCAAGGCTGAGCATCCCAGGAGAGGGGGCTTCAGCTGTGGGGCTACAGGGAACTGGCAACCCTTGAGGAGCACCTTTCAGCCGTATGAGGCTCCACTGAAATGTGGCTGACCTTACCTTGGAAGTGACTGTCAACTTTTTAGGGAAACCAAGGAGAGGGCACAGTCCCTTTGCCCACTTCCACTAGGTGTTACCCACCTGCTCAAAGCATGGTGGGACACACACCGACACATTTGTTTGCTGGCAGCTGAATTTCCACCACCCTGGCACCCACCAAAGTTCTGCTTAGTCATGTAGGTGCAAGAAACTTCATAGCCTAAGGGAAGCTCTTCCTGCAAAGGGCCAGGCTTTGCTGCGGGCTTGTTGGGCAACAGCTTCCCGGCACCGTCCCTGCTCAAGAAGAGCGTTGGCTGTCACACTGTTGAGGAGGATTCCCATAGCTTCTGTCTTGGGCTGGCGCCAGCACGGGTTTTCTGCTTGTTTCCAGGCCGAGGGAAGCAAGCTGTTCATCACGCGCTGCCGTGAGAAGCTGTGAATGAACTTGCCAGCCGCGATAGGAGCAGCTGGCTCTGGAGCTTGTCGGGCTCAGCTGCCATGACGGCGGCTCTTCTCTGGTTGAAATGTTGTGATGGCACCCAGGGTGAGGCACCAGCTGCTGCCCTGCCACAGTTTAAAATAAGCCACTGGGATAGGGGAACAGGAGGGTGACAGTGAGCATCTCCCATGCCACTGCAGCAATCAGCAGCTTGCTGGGATTTAGGATCACGCTGGGAGCAGCACAGGTCATGCTCCTGAACTTCATGTTCACCATGTTGCTCCTTCTCAGGCAATGATGTTACAGGTAGGATTCATCTTGAGAGCAGAAACTTGAATTTAGGGACCCAGGAATCTCATTATAGTCATAGAATGGCTTGGGTTCAAACAGGCCTGTAAAGGTCATCTAGTCCAGTCCCCCTGCAATGAGCAGCGATATCTTCAACTAGATCAACAGAGACTCGTTTCAGCTTTCTCTGAAGGAGTCACCTGGTGCCTGGATTCTTGGTGGGCTCCTCCTGTCCTTCTCTCCCGCAGCTCCAGTCACTGAATTTCCACAGTCCTGTGGCCACTGTGGGAGACCAAGACACCTACAGACCTCATCCTCAGCAACAAAACCCCAAACCAGAGCCATGGTCAAGACCCTAGGTGCATCTCCAAAGAGCCCAGCCAGATCGTCTCCCAGGGAGATCTCAGCCCTTGTGATGGACAAACTCCTAAATATCCCCAGGTGGTTTACCTGCAACTCCAATTAATAACACCGTATTTTGTCAACAAAGTCAGGTCAGCAGCAATTCATAAACTTAACATTGGTTAACCTTTGTCCACCAAATAAACCCAAGGATATTTTGACTCCCTGCCTTTGAGAAGTTTATTTGTGGAGGACCTGTCCACTTACCAGCTTCTGGCAATGAAAAGACACACAAGGAGCATAACCGCTTCCTAATAGCTGGGGAAAGACATTATAGTTGTGGCCAGGGCTCCCCGGCACTGGAGCTAGAAAAGCAGAGCAACTGCCAAAGCTGCCTGAGAGACTCCAAAGAGGCTTGTAATTAGCCTGGGAGAGAAATGAGGGCGAGGGCAATGGCCCAGCCATCAGCCCCTGATGCAACGAGATCTTCTGTGGAGAACTTGTAGGTGTTCTTCTTGCTGGAGGCAAAACATGTGGACTGGGGTTGCGGAGCTCCAAAAGAAGACCCAAGAGAGAAGACACATCAGAGAAAGCCACCCCTACTTTCAGCCTTTCCCATGTCCCTTCACCCAGGAGGAGACGACCCAACACCAAACCAGTTCAAAGCTTCCGCAGTGCCCTCCACCGCCCAGGACCACATCTCATCACGTGTTGCTTCCAGCATTTTGAAGCAACAGTGGACGCAAAGAGTGAGGTCAAGAAAATGGACTATCGTAGCCTTTGCCTGGAAAGGATTTCATGCCTTTCAGAAGCAAAAGGACCGTGTCCTGGTGGACAGCAGGATGACCATGAGCCAGCACTGTGCCCTCGTGCCCAAGAAGGCCAATGGCATCCTGGGGTGTATCAGAAGGGGGGTGGTCAGTAGGTCGAGAGAGGTTCTCCTCCCCCTCTACTCTGCCCTGGTGAGACCGCATCTGGAATATTGTGTCCAGTTCTGGGACCCTCAGGTCAAGAGGGACAGGGAACTGCTGGAGAGAGTCCAGCGCAGAGCCACAAAGATGATGAAGGGAATGGAGCATCTCCCTTATGAGGAAAGGCTGAGGGAGCTGGGTCTCTTTAGCCTGGAAAAGAGGAGACTGAGGGGTGACCTAATCAATGTTTATAAATATGTAAAGGGTGAGTGTCAGGAGGATGGAGCCAGGCTCTTCTCTGTGACATCTAGTGATAGGACAAGGGGCAATGGGTTCAAGCTGGAACATAGGAGGTTCCACTTGAATATGAGAAAAAACTTCTTCACGGTGAGGGTGACAGAGCACTGGAACAGGCTGCCCAGAGAGGTTGTGGAGTCTCCTTCTCTGGAGACATTCAAAGCCCGCCTGGATGCGTTCCTGTGTGATCTGATCTAGGTGTTCCTGCTCCGGCAGGGGGATTGGACTAGATGACCTTTCGAAGTCCCTCCAATCTCTAACATTCTGTGATTCTGTGGAGGGAGATTTCTCCATCTTCCTTCCAAGATGTGTAGGAGGCATCATTCACTGAGGGACCGTGGGCTACAGCAGCTCACAGATGTTTCTGCTCTGGGTAGCCTAGAAACCTTCACCATGATTTCAAAGGGTTGGCAAAAAGGGATTTGACAAAGACTCCTCTGCAGCCTGGGCTCTCCTGGCAAATGACTTACAGATGCTGCAACCGGCTGGCATGCTCTTCACCCAGACAGAACAAGCATCTGGCAGTCCCATTATTTAAGAGACATGACTACCTCGCATGGAGGGTGTGTCCTAGAGATGTATTATCCAGATAGAAAGCAACTGAGCTCTGTCCCAGGAGCACCACGAGGGAAAAGCAAGAGAGTTTCTTCATGAAAGAGCCTGCTTATCACAATTGCAATTATTTGCACATGAAGGGGAGGCCAGGAGGGCAAAGGCACCCCAGGGTGACACGGGGAGGTGACACAGGGCTGGCTCTAGGGGGTGCTGCCAGCTGGAGGAGAATGTCTGGTGCAGGAGGAATGGTTGTCCTGAAAAGGAGCAGAGAAAGCTGTGCCTTTTAACAGCAGTTGGGATATTTTCTCCGGCACATTCCTCTCCCTCCAGTAATCTTGTGGGAGCCTGGAAAGACTGGTTGTGAAACCCAATTCCTCCCCGTCGGAAAAAGACAGCCAGAGCAGCCTTGTATGGGAGCAGGACCAGTGTCCATCACATTGCAAATGCCAAGATGTCGATAATTAAACTGGGTGGCAAGGAGAAAGCCTTTCTCACCATTTACCTCCTCCCTGGCCTGGCTTGTCCCTACAGCAGGGTGGACTTGGGCAGAGCTTCTCGCACTGGGGCAAAGGATACAGCATGCTCAGCATGATGCAATATCTACCTCTTCCTGAGATTTGTGTGAGGTCATGCATTTGCATCACTCCGGGCTGTATTTGTTCAGGGATAGAAAGTTAAATCCCCTGGGTTTCAGAGTAAATCCCAGTTCAGAGCAGTAGCTGGAAAAAAAAAACCCAGTGGGATGCCCTGGCTGCTGAGTGTTTCCTCCAAGCCAAGAGCAAGGTTGCATGGTGCCCGACATCTCTGCCCATCCCAATTACAGGCAAGATCATCAGGGCTTGAACTCTACGATCTTTAAGGTCCTTTCCAACCCTAACCATTTTATGATTCTATGATTCTAGAACATCAGGTCACACCCGGCGGTGGCTCACCGGGACGCCGGTCACAGCCACGCGCCAGGCGGAGCCGTGCACACCCACTGGCGAGGCGCGTCCGCGTGACGTGCGTTCGCCTGCCTCTGGTTCCAGTTAAAGCCGCTAATACTTCTAGCAAGAAAACCCTGAACCAAGCACATCCTGCAGCAGGATTGCTAATGCCGGCCAGATGTGCTTCTCCTGGCAGGTGCCGCGGTGGCCACAAGCATGCAGGTGGCTTTGCAGGGGGGAACTAAGAAAAAAAATAAAGTTATGGGTCACTGCCATGAAACCAAGTCTTCCAGGCTTGGGAAAACTGAAGCGAGCTGGTCCTGGATGCTTTGCAAACTGGGCTTGGGTGAGGCCCCAGGGCTGTAATCGTTTTACTTAGGGTGTGCAATAACCTTTGGCTCCTATTGTATTTGCGTTTGCCAGAAAGACAGTTGGTCTGGCTGGATTAAAGCTGGCGGTAATTACATGCCAATGCCTCCTCTGTAGCGAGGAGGGGCAAAATGAAAAACGAAAACTGTGTGTACGTCTCCCTGCTTTGAGCGGAGACGGCCCCTTGCCCTCTTGCGAGCAGAAATCCGGCTCGTGCCCAGCATTAGTGCTTTGGAAAGTTATTGACGACGCAATTCGAAAAGAAGGAGAGATGTGGAAATCGTTCCTGGTGTCAAAACGCATTTTGTAAGCAACCAGCTGTATCCCCTGAAGGACACCCTTCGCCTTGCCCAGCCATCGACCCAGCGAGCAGCCTCCCCCCGCGGGCACGAAATTCAAACCAGATGCTCCAAAATGCCTGGTCAAAGACATTCCTTTTCATCTGGTAATTGCTGCTTCTGAGGGAGATGGAGATGTTAAATGGTCCTCAAACCCTCTCAAATGATCCAGACACCTATTTTTGTCCTTTTTTTGGGTTTCAGAGCATCTTTGGCTTTGGCATCTGAGCCACCATGCTGCTCCTCATCCTCTCTCCCCAGAAGCTAATGGCCAGGTCAGTCTCCTTGCCAGCATTTACTCCCCTGAGGCTGATGGTTTATAGCCATCCACTTGCCACCAGCTGCATGCAATCCCACTGCAAGGGGTGCCACAACGCCACAGAGATGGGCACCACTGCTCCCCCAGCACCAGCTGGGCATGGCACAGGAAAGCCAAAAATGAGGTGCAAAAGGCAGAACTAGGGTGTTATTTGCAATAATGATAGTTACAACACCTCCATGTAAAACTACAGCTGGAGGAAATCCCCCCCCTCCAGCTGCTACAGCTTTGACCTCCCCAGTTTTAACTTACGCAAGCCTGAATTTAATTCAGGTCCAATTTTACCAAGGATTTCCTCTCATCCTCTTCAGCCACTGCATTTCTAGCTTTAACAAATAAACAGCCAGTCCTCAAACCTCAGGCTCTTTATTGCTTGTGGCTCTTTCCCCTTCGTTTCTAAGAAATGAGTAACAGGAGCAGAAGGTTGCAAAACACACACTGACCGCCCTTGGCTTTAAATACAGTGAGAAATCAAATAAACGGCGAGAGAGGAACGTGGAAGATCTACTGCAAAGAGACAATGCCCAGCTGCACCCACCACGAGTGCTGGAAGCCGTGGATGCTGATTTAGATGGTAAGAAAACACGACGCAAAAAGCAAAACCAGCAACGTCACCAACGCGCGCATGATGTGATATGCTCCCATGCTGGTGAAAAAGTCCACGGGCTGCTCAGAAAAAGTTCAAGGTGGAAAGCTGATGTCCAATGCGATGTACTAAACAACCACGGCCGGGAGAAGAGGAGCTGAGGGTCAAAAAGGGAGAACTTAGAGCAGCCTTCCAGTACTTAAAGGGGACTACAGGAGAGATGGGGAGGGGATCTTTACCAGGGAGTGTAGTGATAAGACAAGGGGTAACGGTTTTAAGCGGAAAGAGGGGAGATTTAGATTAGATATTAGGAAGAAAATTTTTTCCTGTGAGAGTGGTGAGACACTGGCACAGGTTGCCCAGAGAAGCTGTGGATGCCCCATCCCTGGAGGTGTTCAAGGCCAGGCTGGATGAGGCTTTGAGCAACCTGGGCTAGTGGGAGGTGTCCCTGCCCATGGCAGAAGGGGTTGGAACTCAATGATCTTTAAGGTTCCTTCCAACCCAAGCCATTGTGTGATTCTATGAAAAATCACTTAATGTGGAAAGATGTGATGGGCTCTGCTAGTTTCTTCCCAGGATCTGCTGATGATCCTCAGAGGCCAGATGAGCTCTGCTCTCCCTGACAGCAGAGACGAGCGTTAGGGAGGATTGTGTTATACAGCCAAGCAGCTTCACTGGAAACCATGAGAGATGAGAAGAATCCTGCTAATAACCGCAGAGGCCAGCTCCTCCTCAATGATGCCAATTTACGTGTGGTTTAATGAGGGAGTGGCATGACAGGAGGACTCTGCAGGGGAACAGAAAATCCTGGCTCAAAAGTACACACGCTCATGCAGTTTAGATTAAGCATGATGAAATAAAAAACAAAAATAAAACCAGGTTCCTAACTAAAGGAAAACTTGGAGGAAGTAAGGAGCTGTTGAGTGAAGACACTCGGAGCATCCTTCTTTCCAAAAAAATCACAGAATCATAGAATGGTTTGGGTTGGAAGGGACCTTAAAGATCATCGAGTTCCAACCCCCTGCCATGGGCAGGGACACCTCCCACTAGCCCAGGTTGCTCAAAGCCTCATCCAGCCTGGCCTTGAACCCCTCCAGGGATGGGGCATCCACAGCTTCTCTGGGCAACCTGTGCCAGTGCCTCACCACCCTCACAGTAAAAAATTTCTTCCTAATATCTAATCTAAATCTCCCCTCTTTCAGCTTAAAACCATTACCCCTCATCCTATACCTACACTCCCTGATCAAGAGCCCAGCTCAACTCTGCCCGCCAAGGAGAAGGCAAGGGTCCAAACCAGGATGTGTAAACCAGCATCTCAGCATCACCAGGAATAAGCAAAGAGCTTCCAAAGAAAGTGCAAAAAGGCATCCATATGCAAAGAAAACATGCTGCAAAGATGTCAAATGTGGCAGGAAAAAGAAGAGGTGGGGGAAATGAGACCCCGTTGTGAGAAATTACTACATCCAGGGGGGAAAGCAAACTCCTCGCAGCTCTGCCTACACCCAGCAGGCTCCCAGCCATCACCCTGAGCACCGAGTTTTGCAAGGTTTTGTGCACAAAGCCTCAAGCTCCCTCAGTAGGGTTTTAATCAAAATGTATTGCATCCTGGATGGTCCAACACACCCAAAACGGGACCTGTAGTAAGAAGTCCTGTGCATATTTTGCTCTGATGAACTTAAGTGCTGTAAATCCATGTCAGCCTCTGAGCAAAGTGCCTGGCATAGCCGTGCACAGGAAACTTCTGCTCCAGAAGACCAGGGCTGAGATTAGCACGAGATTAGCACAGACACGAGTGTGAGCAGTTGTGCTGCTATCCGAGGTTTCCAACCGAAAGGAGAAGCAAGGGGGGTTGGAACTCGATGATCTTTAAGGTCCTTCCCAACCCTTACCGTTCTATGATTCTACTGAAGGCTGCATAAGAAAAAAACAAAAAACTCATCCTTCACCAAAATGACCTTTGCGTTGCAAAAGAGGAGATGCAAAATTAGATGACAGCTTTGAATCCGAGCACCTCTGTCAGCACGGAGGATGGCTGAGGTGTCCTTCCGCACATTGGGACCACCCCTGGTGAAGATGTCAAGAGGCAGCACCATGGATTTTCCTCTTTTAATTGGAGAATGAGCTGCAGATGTGAGTTGTTTGGGCTGTTTCCACGGCAGGAATGGGGAAGCCTGAATGCCCTTATGCCCCGTCCATCCCTTCTCAACCAGCAGCACTGGGCTTATTTAGGTTGGCAGACCCATGGCACTTGGTAAACCCTGCCAGAGGATAAATACCGGAGCAGGGAAAAGAGCCATTTGAGCTAAAAGCCAACGTGGGTACAAGAAGAACAAGGCCAAATGGGTACAAGTAATCCACAAATAAATTTAAGCTGGAAACGAGAGCAGTTTGTATCTGTGCGAGCTGCAGCAGCCTTCCCGGAGGACTGGCCAGGGTCAAACGGCTCATTAGTTTTAAGAAGGAAGCCAGCAGGGAGTTTGTGTCGTGGCTGCCTGCAAAAGCGGGGGGGGGGGCAGACTCACAAACAGCC
>NW_010109115.1:19097-21905 GCF_000699245.1 Pterocles gutturalis
GGGGGGGGGACCAGTCTCCAAACCAGCCAAAAATTGGTGGTGGGTGGCCCCAGGGGCTGGTTTCAGTGGGTTGTGGGTCTTTTGCGGCATCCCCCGTCATGCCCAGCAGCTGTACCTGGAGAAGTGGCATACAGAGGGATGCTGAGTGCATCTGCTTCTCTCAGAGAGAGGGAAGATGCACAGGGAGAAAAATAAAAAGGCACGGCTCTGTTTTTCCAGCTGATGGGAGCTTAAACACCGGCTGGTGTTTGGGCTCAGGGCCCTCCGTGAAATTCAACTTGGCTTGTCTTAAGACAGTGGCTCCACTCTTCCAAGCACCCTACAAGCATCTCAGTAATAGCAGGGGGGAATCGGACCTACTCGTCAAGCATGTTGCTATTTGTACAAATGCTCTGTACCAGAGAGAAGCCTGAAGAACAAGTCCCCTTTTTATAGTGCGTTGTATGCTGGCAGTGAGCCCGCAAATTAGAAGGAATTCAGAGAGGAGCAACAACAAGAAAAAAGCCTTAGGGGCTGAAGGGATTAGTTTTGGAGGGAAAAAAAAGAGAGAACTAAGTGTGTGGTCTGGTGGATGCGACTTTGGGATGAGACTGTACGCACTGCTGTCCCGTGCATTGCAAACCTCCCTGTGCAATGTGCAGGTTTCCCTACCTGTCCTTGAGATGCAAGATGTGCTCTCTCACATCTCAGGAGACAGCTTCACACAGAAAAGAAAAAAAAAAAAATTACATACATGATAGAAAGTTAATTAAGAAGCCACCAGAGGAAAGGACAGCCCATGAACAAAATTGGTTCAAGCTGGAAGTGGCTAAGCCGTGGCAATGAAGGGGTGCACAGGGAGGAAAACCCCTCTGCAATGGGATTTCTCGGGTGCTTTTACCCCAAACTGGCTCAGTTCATCCCCAGCCGCTCTGAATATGCACACAGAGGTGCATGCTCCCTGCTGGGATGTGGCTCTGTTATCAGGGCAGAAGGTGACGTGGATAATGGATTTTATCACCAGCCTCCATCATCCACCCCCAGAGAGGGAACTCTGGCAGGAGCCCAGCACTGTCCCCATAGGGAAAAAGCTTGGCTGTCCCCTGCTTGAGGTACCCAGCCTCCTGGGGACATCTCCATGACCAGCAGGTTGCACCCCCTGAGATGCATCACCCCATCACCCTGGGGAGCACCAGCACAGGGACATCAGAGCCTTTTGGGGTGGGGAAGTGGGGACGAGACAAATTTCCCCGATTGTTGAGCAAACTCCTTTTTTTTTCTGCCTGCCACACGAGCAAGCGTGAAGCTGTAATTTGGCACTGACCGGCTGTAGGAGTGGAGGGGACGCAGAGGCTGGGACAAGCCTTCCCTTAAATACCCCCTAAGGCCACCTTAAAAAATAACGAACTGGGGGCAGCAGAGGTTACTGGTTTGGTATGAGACTTTTCACGAGCATGAGAAAAAAAAAAAAAAAAAAAAAAGACCACATTGCTCCAAAAGTGGTGTTATTTTTTTAAAAAAAATCAAGCTACAGGGGCTCTGGGAGAGCAAGGCTTGCTGCAAAGTTTGTTTTCTGTTGTGCCCACGTTACCAAGCAGAGCTGGATGAGGAATGTGTGGCGAGGGGCGCCGGGCTGGGCTGTGTCCCTGGGTAAGCGCTGGTGGTCAGGTATGGCAGTACGGTGAGGGTCGCTGAGCCTGGGCATTGCCTGCAGCGCGGGGTGCTGCTCAGCAACCCATCTTCCCCAGTTTAATGGAAGCTTTGCTTCCAGCAGCACTCTATTTCTGACTATTGTGTTGCACAGGCAGCTAGTAAATACACATAATATATATACACTAAAAAAACCTTTCTAGAGGTTGGGACAATCAGGGCAATTCCCCCGGCGTGCCAGGGTACAGCATGGTAGCCGGCAGCTCCCAAACTCTTCTCCGGAAAAGTTCAAACCCTCAAATACTTGGAATTACTCTTTGAGGGGAATTTATTTTAAAGCCGCTTTAATGGCAGCTGGGAATTACCAGGGAGGCACTTTTTGCTCTGCAACTTCCCAGCTGCTGACCCCTGTTCACATGAAGGGGGCCCCGGGCGGTCACCCAGCTTGGGAACATGTGCCGGGACAGCATTGCACCCGAATTTCCCCCTGCCCGGGGTTGCAGGAGCAGCACAGAGAGGTCTGTTGTGTATTGCAGAAGCAAGAAAAATTAACTCCCTCATCCAGCAATAAGGGCGTGAGCTTGCTTAGCTCAGATGTGGTGGGGTTATTTAAGATTTTGTTCCCATGAGGGCTGAAAATTGCACCCAAGTGCATTGCTTCTTCCCTGGAGCAAGAGCAGAGATGGGAGGCTGTGACCCTCCAAAAACCCAAGCCAATATCCCAACGTGCTGGTGGCATGGTGTTTTTAAGAAACAGTTTGTTCTTAAGGGAAGGAAAAAAAAAAAAAAGGGATACTGAGCAAAATCACTGATGGAAGTCTGGCTGAGAGCTAGCAGGACTGCAAGCAACAGGTCCTGCTTAAAGATGGGGAGATGCCACCACCGGAGCTGTGGTTGTTCCTCTTGGCAATCCCAAGCACAAATACAGCCTGGGAAGAGAATGGATTGAGAGCAGCCCTGAGGAGAAGGACTTGGGGATGTTGAGAGATGAGAAGCTCAACATGACCCGGCAATGTGCGCCTGCAGCCCAGAAAGCCAACCGTGTCCTGGGCTGCACCAAAAGAAGTGTGACCAGGAGGTTGAGGGAGGTGATTCTCCCCCTCTACTCCACTCTTGTGAGACCCCACCTGGAGTACTGCGTCCAGCTGCAGGGACCCCCAACATAAGAAGGACATGGAC